>NC_045752.1:20310002-20315567 GCF_008692095.1 Etheostoma spectabile
TCTCACCTGATCATCTGTTATGGAGGAGGGGGTGGAGGATGACTGGGGTGTGAGGATGGTGGGAGGTGGGTCTCAGGGAGGGGGGAGGTTGAACTGATGAGCGGGATGAGGGGGGAGGAGCAGGTTGGTGGGCTGATTGTTGGTGATGGTCGTTGAAGGCTGAGAAGGGGGGGAGGGGGAGTAGGCCAGGGGAGGTGTGAAAGAGGGGGCTGGGGGGTGTGAGGACGACAAGGGGGCATTTAATTTCGGTAGATCATTACCAAGTTGACAAACATTTTGTAAGACTAAAGTCTAAAGGGCTATATAATAACATGTAGGCATGTCAATCATAAGTTTTGTCAAGATATGATATATCAATCCTTTGGACAACAATGTGATAATTGCTGATATCACAAAGTATGGCGCAATACAGTTTGGATTTTATTCAATTCCGGGGCCTGCAATCTATTTAAGTCAATATTAATTCCTATTATCACAACCCGTTCTATATATATCAACTCACGAAAAGCAACTAAACTACGATTTCGACTCAAGGAGACAATTTAAGCTACATGAGATGCAACGACCGTCACTCTCACTAGCCACTTTGGTTCCAGGTCTTAAATCATTTTTAACAGGTCTTATCTTTTCTACGTCAAAGTAACGCTACCTCTAATGCTCTTTGAAATGTTCCCGCAGCGCTTTAAAATGTTTGTTTATAATTCTGAGCTGCATTACTATTACAACTACAAAGGTGACCAACATGCAATCGAGCCACCAGTCCTATAATGCCATTGAGGAGATCAGGGAATTGTTTCACTTTTTTGTGAAATAGGTCTTATTTCATTCATAATGGCCTTAAAAAGGTCAGGTGCAATGTAGCAACCCTGTAACAGAATTAAGTTACTTGTATCATACTGTAGTCAGCTTTACTCAAATAAAATTTAATAGTGGCTAGTGAAAATGCTGAGTGGCTAGTAGCTAGCCACATTAGCTGGTGAGCAAAGAAGTTAATGTCAAGCCCTGGTTCCATCCCTAATAACATGTACAACTTTTGTTTGACTATTTCATTTCATAAGAGATGCAGGTCAAATCCATACTACATACTAATATACCACATGTTTATCATCATAGTGTACTGTTTTAGCAGTTAGTATGTTGGCTGTTTCCATTTCCTTATGTAGAATGTAGAATAGTATCCATTACAAATTATTGCACAATATTTAGATATATATTCTACTTAAAACTTGCATAGGTTTAACATGTATTATGATTTTGGGACACACTGATGGATTTTAAATGTAGTCAAAGTGTCTTTTCCCCGACAGGAAACAAACTGAGTCAGTGTGTGAAAGCTGCCGATCAATAACTCCTGCCTTTGACAAGGATTGATTTGGAGAAACAGAATCACAGCTGAAATAAATTGGGTCTCAACCCTCTCTCGATCTCTCTCTCTCTCTCTCTCTCTCTCTCTCTCTCTCTCTCTCTCTCTTCTCTCTCTCTCTCTCCTCTCCTCTCTCTCTCTCCTCTCTCATCATCCTCCTCACGTGTGTCTCAGTACAAGGTTGTGGGCCCCAAAGGAAATGGAGAGGCTGTCACCTCCCCCACTGACACCACCCCCACTCAGGAGAACCCGCCTTTCTGAACGCATCCCCCCCTCTGCCTCTTCCTCCTCCTCGCCGCCACCTTCCTCACGACCTGAGACTGTACTGTTATTGCCTCACATCGCAGAGTCAGCCCTCCCCCTCACCCACTCACCACCACTCCGATGCCCCGAGGTCTGTAGACGCAGGCGGACGGGGGTGAAGGACTCATGGGTTTGGGATGGGATGAGCGCTTCCATCACTACTGGTCCCACGGCCTCCAGTCCTCTGCCTTGCTGTCCAGGAAAAAGGAAAAATGTCTAAACCTGAGTCATTTCCAGACCTCGTTACCTTTGTTAGCCTCTGCTTCCTTCCCATCAGAGCTCTTTGATAGTCCATATGAGTCAACTGTTGTCTCCTGCACTCTTCACAAGCCTTTTTTTAAGCAGGGAGTAACTCACCTGGCTAAAGATAAGGCTAAAAGGCATTATTAAGAAGTCAGGCTCTTAAACTCAATGAGAAGTTTCACATTTAATTCTGGGATTGGGTGGTTGTTAAGATAACGCTGCAGTTACTCTGCAGGTGCATTTTATGGGCCCCAACCGGATCTCTGCAGACTGAGGGCGGGGGAACATTTCACAGGTGGTCTATACTACTAGTTCTGCCTTCTTGTTTTCTGACTACTGTAGTGTACTTAAATCATGCATTCACACTGTGACCACATACTATTGTCACCACACTACCCCCAGTTTTCTCTAAAACTTGTACAGTTATCTTCACAGCTCAGTGAATGCCCGCCGTGTGAACGCAGGCTACACCTGCAGGTTAGTGGTTTGACTGGGGGGGGGCGTCCAGCACATCTCACCCCTCTTAGACCTTCTACTGCTACATGCATGTGCATATTTCATCTCAGTTGTACCATAATGACCATGCAAAGAAGACCGAGGTCTCGCGTAACACACTAAAAACAGCCCCAGGATGTAAAAATGGAAAAAACAATCCTCAAACCATTTTGTATTACAAACTATTTTACACTGCTTTGCATAATGTTTTTACATAACTTTTATCAATATGTATAAATATATATGAAATATAATAAATATGGTTAATTATGCTGCCAAATGGTAGTAATCAGGTGTGGTGGTAAAAGGGGGGGCGAGGCTAAACAAACTTCAGTGGGTCAGTTTCACAGACATGACTTCTTGTCAGTTTAAAGTACATGTGTGCTCTGAAATCTGATAACATGTCTGCGAAGCTGACTCGTTAAGGAGCTGCAGTCGTTTCGGACAAGAAGGGATATTAATCAAACTGGTTTCTTTTGACAAACTGGACCTGGGTGTGCTGCCGCAGCATCTTTAATCTGCCATTGGCAAGTCAGACTAGAAACCTGTCAAGGGTTGAATAGATGTTGAAACCACTTTGCCCGTTTCTTTTTTCCCCTAGTCCAACTGGTGTTCCTTCCTTCCTACACACAGAACTCAGTTGGAGACGATGCGTTGCTTTGTGCACTACCCGGTGAATGTGGACGCTTCTCTATCGGCCTTAATCTCTTCATTACATGGTTCACCTATTAGAGCTGGTAGAAAAGCAACGGTTGTTGGTTTGTTTTTCCTTTTATGTTCCATTTCCTTTAAAGGCTCTCTAAGCGATTTCACACAATTTTTTAGGCTCCCTGGTAGCTAGCAGATAGTGAGGAGATGTTTGCTGTGACACAAATATTGTAGCTTAAAAAAACACGTGACATCGCTTAGAGAACCTTTATGTTGTATAGACTTCAGGTTTTGTTGAAGAGGAGATAGCATTGAAATATTCAGATTGTGATTGTCCGACACGCCACAAAATGTGTCATGGAAAACTTGTTGCCATAAAAAAAACTTTACCCACAACCCCTTACTGCACACACACACATGCTACTAAATGTGCTGATAGCACACACGCGCTGCATGAGGCCAAACTAACACTTTTTGTACCAAATCACTGTAGCTCTTATTGTTGTGAGCTATATATATAATTATATGAAATTGTGACCGTCACGTTTCTACTAAAAAACGAAGGTCGAAATGTTTTTCTTTCTTCTTATTAAAGTTGCTGATACAAGGCTAACATTGCTTCTGGTGGTTTGACAAAAGGTAACACTACAGTAAGCAAATTTTCCCAGAAAAAATACAGGGCAACTCTTTGACAAATTGCCAAAAAGCGTTGGTCAGTCTCAAACTATTGGTAGACTTTCTCAAGGCACTGAAGGTTTTTTTTTTTTTTACCTATTGCAGCTACAAAATGTTGCTCTTGTATCCTGGCTCAGCTTCAGTGCAATGTCTCAAAATGTCCAAATGTTTATTATAAACTGAAAATATGAGTTCTTATATACATTAAATGTTTTCAACAGTGTAAGCCAAAACCTCCCAACCAACAACAAAGAGCGGTCAGTGGCGGAGCTGGGCTTCAAAGAACAAACATGAAATGACAATAACAGCGCTTCACAACAAACACAAAACATCCCGGCTTCAAAACTGCACAAGTGTATTTTTTGTTTTTCGTGTTATTGTGTTGTACATTTTGGTAGTTAATATATTCCCGTTAGTGAACTTGTGTTTTCTTTTGGCTTTTCCTTCTGTAAGGAAATTTGGACTTTTAGAGAGGATTTATTTGTACAAATAATTTGTCATCAGTTTAAAAATAAGTTGCCAATGTTTAAATATCTGTTACAAAATTCTCTCTTTCTGCCTCTGAATTTCAAAGTCTCTGGCTTTCTGCTTCTCCAAGACGCGTACTACAAGAAATATTCTGAAATCATTTACTTAAGAATCCTAAAATCCTATTTTTCTTACACAAAGTGGATACATTCCCTCATACTTAAGTGCTTTTTGTAGGGCAATTATATCTCACTCTGTACGAGAAAAATACGATTTTAAATACTGAATTGAATGACTTATTTTAAGATGGATTTCTTTTTTCTTTTTCTTTTTTTGCAGTGTAGCGGTCGGCTGTTTAAAGCTGCGATCGGTTTTGGGGGACTGATGGATAGATATTGGATAGATGTTATAAGGAACTTTTGTTTTGGGTGCCAGCTGCTGCACAGGAGAGTAGAGCACTTCAAGCTTTATTTAGGCCCTGGGCCTAGCTGATATAGTGTATCAAAAGGGATCAGATTTGGAAGACTATGGTGAATTAATTTGTTTTGTTGTATATGTTTGGATATCAATAAAGCATTCCTTTAAATGATTTGAGTGGTTTTTGGTCAGTATTTTAAATCTGCCCTTCTTGAGATCTGCTTTAATTAACACAGAATTTACAAAGTTTATTAATATGACTAATGCTAGAATCTGAAACTGGATTAGTTGTCCATAATATTTTGTCATTGTTTTGGATAATTTGTATGTATAAATTAATACATATTTGATCACAAAAAACAATTTGTATATAAATTGTCATCTGTAGTCTGAATTTGATGGGTTCTGTTTCAAAAAGAAACTAATTGGAAACATTTTATTACAAATTCAATGATTGGCACTGGGTCACATTTACTAATTTGGGAACTTTTTAAGAAAAACCGCGGTCTTACAGAAAGCACCTTTAACACTTGATGCTGAATGGGTGTCGCCATCTGTGGGACCTTTTAATTTATGATAATACTAGAGTGTTGTGATTGTGCATTCACTATATCACTAACACTACATTGTGTGTGTGCGTGTATATATGGGCTTAATAAAAGGTCTACACAAATTAAAAGTATGATACAGTAGTATTACAATTACACAAACTGATCAGTAAGATATGAATTCAGTATACTTTGTACAGCTGATTCATTCTTACTAGTACCCATGTAATGTTACACAGCTGTTTGCAACATGGCTCGATTTGCAACAGTTTAATTCGATGCAATCTATGGTAACGCCCCACTTTAAACCACTGTACAGTCTGTGGTTACAAGAAAGTGTAAATAGCTCTGTAAAAAATTAAACAAAACAGTAGTTCCCTGACCGGGAATCGAACCCGGGCCGCG
>NC_045752.1:20315577-20322818 GCF_008692095.1 Etheostoma spectabile
AGAGCGCCGAATCCTAACCACTAGACCACCAGGGACAGCTTACGAATAGAAGTTGTTAATTGTTCAAATAGCCAATGTCCAACTATACGTGATAGAGTCAGTGCTAGCTTGTTGGTCTAGCTTCACCGATTACCTTTAAAGGTAAAATATGTAACTTTCTGCCGCTAAGCGTCTCTCAAGTCAAAATAATGGATGGTAGTCACGGACTTTCGGTGACCTTGGGAAGTTGAGTGGAACTGTGAGAGTTGTAGTATTCACTGTTAATCATATCGCCAATTAGAACGCATCTCTTCACGGACGAGTTTACCCATTCAAGTGTATTCACGTTACGTTTAGTAACGTTTAATGCTATTCATGTCATTCTAATAAAATAACTGCAGTTTTCCCAACATAATCACGTTTTTTTTTATTACCAGTTAGCTAGTGTGCCAGCAAGCTAACATTAGCCAGCAGCTAAAACCACACTATCACAATATATTTCACATGTCGATGTCATCTTTTGGATGTTTTCATGGCCACAACGGGGTGGGGACGGGCTTTGTTGTAACGTTACTCACATAGACTGTTAAGTCTACTTAACGACACTACAAGTGTGGGTGGGGAGGCTGGGGGAATCTCTTTTCCTAGCGAAGACGTCCGATAGCTGATGTTGTGCACCCATAGACTGTATATATTGATGCACAGAGTATCCGATTCGGCAAAGAGCTACACATGCGGAAGTAACTTAAACCTGCATTCTATCTGAATTCCAGCAGAGGGAGACACGCGGGGTTGCAAAAGGAGGTCGGAGAAGGGTATGGCAGCCTGGAGCGTCCCATGTCATCCGTCCGGTCTCATGCGGTCCCGTCTCATGCGGAGGTGTGTCCAACAGCAAATTCAGAGGGTCAAAAATACAAAATCGCAAATCGCATAATCAGAAATGAGCAAATTATATGTATGGCAAAGTTGTTACTTTAACAGTTTTTAACGTTTTTTCAATTGATTGCAACAAATGTGGTCACGAATTTACCCGTGACTCCATCTGTAAAATTATTCGCGATTTCGTTTTTTTTGACCCTCTGGATTTACCGTTGGACACAACTCCGCATGACACGGGACCGCATGAGATGGGACGGATGACATGGGACGGATGACATGGGACGCTCCAGGCTGCAGCCATATACTCTTGGTTTCTATAGACGTCTATGGCAAAATGACCCACTTCTCACTTGATTTATTACCTCAGTAAACATCTTCATGAATAGTTTATGGTCTCAATCGCTAGTTTTAACTCTTCTGCAACACAGAATAATGATGTTTTTTTTTTTTAAATTACCGTCTTTTTGATTTTAAAATCATTGGGGGGGGATTAGGTCGTGGTGATTGACAGTTCTCAGCCTGTCAATCATGACAGAGTGTTTAGCAAAGCTTGTCCATGACATGTGAACTTCATTCTGGGGGTTGACCACGCTTTTCGTCATAGTGACTGTGACACTTTCCTCGCCTAATTCAGCGTTCAGTTGTACAAGACACTCAAAGGAATTGTCAGTTTTAAGTAAGTAAGGTTACATTTGTTTTAGTACCGTTTTTGTTAGCCAACGTTAGCATCTGTTATAAAAAGTTAAAAAACAATGTTGTGAAAACAATGTGTTTCTGTTTTATGTATGATGCAGCCAGGTTAGGAAAATATGCATTATCTCTGTCCCTCACCTTCCCCCTCTTTTCCTCTGAATGTAAAGAACCACAGGTCAAGACTGGCATTTATCATATGGAAAGGAGTTTTCCTGCTACGCACCAAAAGGTGGCCTACTGCCCCCTGCCCCCTAGGCTAGGCTAAGACAAGACAATGTTGATTAAACTGAATTGATGTTAGAGTTTCACATTCACACAACAGACAATTTTGATCTGTAGCCAAAAACGACCTCCAAAGGGGCAGAGTTTGAAGACTTGTCCTCCCCCATTGGACAGCAAAGAGCATGTTGCCATGCCAACGATGGACCAATAAGAAAGGATTTGAATGCACTGGGTGAAAAGGAACTGCCCCAAGGTGCAGGGGATAAATGGGTGTAATTTAGGAATATTCAGGACTGGTCTAATGTGACTCCATCATGGGGGAAGCATGGATCAAGTCTGCTGTCAGCTGCAGTGTTATTATGTTGTTTGTGTCTTATGGTCTTTGTCTTATCATCTTCATCATTCTGTTGCATTAAACCTTTTCTTGATTCTCAATTGGACCTCAGCCTCCTTCCAACAAACACAAAGTTAGTTACAAAATTCTAACAGTTGGTGACCCTGACGTGATTGCTGAGTAAAAGGACGGAGAAAACTCAAAGAATGGAGCCGGTGGTGCTAAATCTCTCATGCAGGCCCATGAATTAAAAGGTAAGGCAGACCTGTTTCATCATAACTTGGCATAGTTTATGTGGGAAGTATTAGGCATGAGAGACCCAGCAACCATCAGCTCGTAAGTCTGTTCAAATCTGAAAAGTAATTAGGCTAATACTAAATTGAAAGTGTTGAAAGTGATAAGTCAAAGCAAGTGTTTGTGTAATTGTGCGTGATTGTTAGTATGTGATCTATGTAATGTTAAAATGCCTGTGAGGAAGGTCTGGAATTTAAGTGCACATTAGAAGTCCGATAGACAGCCAGGTTTAGAATCTCGTTGAATTTTAGATAAAAAGACCGATAAGGGACAGCGACAGAGTGATAGTCTCTGTGAGGAGCAAATACAAGTCTTTTTAAAGGCAGTTTAACAGACTGTGAGATTGTGGGAGCTGGATTAACCGGCATTGCGGTGACAACGGATACTGTGTCCCAGTCTAATGCGTCTTAGTTCTTTTTAGAAAAATCCTGTGGGGAAGGTGAGACGTTCTTCCAGAGAATCTTGCCCCGAGAGTGTGAAAAGCCACACTAGTTGAAGTTAGTTGAAGCCACAGGAGGAAAAAGCAATTTTTCTTTCTTTGTTCAAGATTTTGGTCTCTCAATCTGGGAATTTTTCCTTGGGAATTCTTCTGAGAGCACAGGAGCGGAGCGCTGTTATGTTGTTTCTGTAGCTGAGTTCAGCAAGACCTGCTTGGAGGGCATAAACTTACAGGAAAATCAATGAAAAATAGGAACAATTAAAACTAGTGTAATGGGTGTGATGTCATGGCCCTGTGAAGGCGGAGGTTATTTAGGGACACAGGTAATGCGCGCTCCCTCCCTCTCTCACGGCTCGCAGTTCAGGAAGGGTAGCGGAGTGTGTGCGACGCATGCAGGCCAAATATTTCAGATGTTTAGATGAGCTCAATCTTGGAGCAGAGTAACGGTCATAATGACATTAAAATCATGCTTTGGGTCTGAATGAAACCTAAATGATTTGAAGGACTGTCTGCAAGTGCAATATTGTCTGTCATTGTTTTTCCCACATTAATTTAAAACAACGGGCATTTATTTCTATAACTTGTTTTCTTTGCTTAGTTGGGTTTGTTTTGTTCTTTTGAAATATTATCATTATTAAAGGATAAAGTGCAATATCGCTGACGGGCGCGGCTCAATCTTAGGGCTGGTTAGAGACTTAACGATAGCTTTAGAGACCCCTAATTGCTTACTAGTGTTGTTTGACGTATTGCCTTTTATTATTCCCTACATGCGATTAATGTTTGAGTTGTGTACCACTGCACAAAGTGTGCAGTGGTATTTTGTTATATTGCTCTTTTATTGTGTGTATTGGGTCCTAACGCATATTAATAGCCTCTAAATTATTCCAGTGAAATTTTGCTATTTTTATAAGGTGATTGCACCAGTGCCATTGCACTTTATTTCTTTCTTTTTTTAAAGTCGCTACTTTGTCCACGCTGGCGCTGTTTGCTGTTTTTTGCTAGTGTTTTTAATCTATGCAAACTGTGAATAAATTCCATTTATATTTTGTACGTGGCCTCCCGCTCCGGTTTGTTCTGGAAACTTACCTGTTTTCAATCACTATGCTTGGGATGTGAATACTGTAATTAATTGTGTAAGGTTGGTTGTGTTACATTGGAAGTTTAAGAAGGTGACTTCAGCAGTGTCGATTGTGAATATAAATAACTCATTGTATGAATAACTGGTTTGTTGACTTGGGAGCGTGCATGTGGTTTTAAACGGGAGGGTAGCAGTTAAAAACGTATGAAAATGTGTCAACTCTGAACCATCAGTCAATCAGTTCTGTAGTGGGGCAAAAATGCCTGCTAAACGATTGAACATTTTAATTAATTTGTTTCATTTGATTACATCTTCTATTTCATGTTTGGTGTTGTCCTATGGGGACAAAGATTGGGAATACATTTGTCTTGTTTAACTTTAAAATTATTTTTTCCTGTTCCCTGATTGTCAATTCATTCTTTCAAAACCTCACTTTTATTGTCTCCTGTGTTAATAAAGGACTGAAAAGGAGGCACCGGGGGTTTTCACACCTCATTTACACTATAGATGCAGACAGATTAAATCAATACATACAGTGGTGCTCAAAAGTTTACATACACATGCTTAAGTTGACTAAAAAGAGGAATAAAAAAATCATGTTTTGGAAATTTATTTTAATACCTAAATTAAAAAATGAGGTAAAATCCAACCTTTAAGGACACCAATTTTCTTTGTGAATGAATAACGTATTGTAAATAAATAAATGTTCTTATTTAAAATACAGGGGTCATAAGTATACATACCCCTATGTTAAATTCCCATAGAGGCAGGCAGATTTTTATTATTAAAGGCCAGTTATTTCCTGGATTCAGGATATTATGCATCCTGATAAAGTTCCCTTGGCCTTTAGAATTAAAATAGCCCCACATCCTCACATACTCTTCACCATGCTTAGAGATAGGCATGGTTTTATTTCAGTTAGACTAATACCTGGTTTGATTTGCATTGAGAGATGATTTTATAGAAAGTATCCCATGCCTGTAATCTGTTTTTCTTTTTCCATTTCTTTTATTCTTTTGGTTTGGTGTTTTGAGTAACATTGTGTCTGAGTGAGTTGATAAAGGTCATTACAAGTCAAATTAAGCATTCCAGTAAAGTCAACTGAAAAGTGGTGGGAACATAAATTGAGCTGCTTTCAGCAACTTGACATTAGAAGAAAATGTACCAGAGAGGAGTTATAGCTTATTAGGGTTTTAAATGGATACATTAGTAAATGCATATTTGGCATTTTGACTCAAAATTGGTTTGTTTTTGACTTGAAATGATAAATAAGAGGTTCCCACATTTTTTAGTTCATTGCAGTTATATTCATTCTGAACTTTGTTTTCCATGATTTTTGTTTGGGTTTATTCTTTTCTTTCACTCAAACTTTTGATTTTCTGTAGGGGTGGGGACGCATTTTTTTAGTTAAGACAGTAGCTTTTCTACTGTTGTTTCTCTTTGATTAAATTTTTTATTTTTACTCTTTATTTTTAACAAAAAAAAATATATATATACAGTATATAGTGAAGAATTGCGGTGGTTTTATTCTTTGAATATGTGTATTTGTGATTGGTGGTATGTACGTAGATTTACAATGGACTGATGATTTTGGACGGGTAATTTAATATTTTTTGCCCATTGGGTTAAGGACTTTGGAAAACACAGAGACCAAGGAAAACATGTCTCCCTCCATGATAAAGTAATGGACAAACTCATCACAGTTCTTTCCTCCCAGAATGAAACACTAATATGACTTTTGAAAAACAAAAAGTCTGTCAAAACCATTTATTTACAGGTGAAAGCAGAGACTGGTCCGCCCTGATGGCTTCAGGTGTTCAAGAAATCCAGATCCAGGTGGAACAAGTTCATTCTGGGTGCTGTTGACTACCAGCGCTGCAGTGAAGGACACCCCATACCGTATGGGATCACCAGTCCAGACGTCGACGGAGAGCTTGAAGCGTCACTGTTGCTGACTTCCTGCGGTGGCTCCTGACACTGCCAGCATAGAGGAAGGAGACTGGAGTCCCCTTCCTGAAGCTGACTTCTGCTGACCAGATTATCCCCAGGTGCTGGAGTGAAGGCACACCTAGGTGGTCCATACCTATGTTTCCCCAGTTACACCCGCCATGACATCCACACCAGGTGTAGGACGTGAAGGGAAGGTCCTGATTCCATGATGAGTTCCACTCAGGGGAACGCTAAGCATGGCGTCTTTTTCTTTCCGTCTGGATGTTTCTGAAACAAAGTATGTTTCAGAAAAGGACGGAAAAGGAGGGTGTTGATAAAAGGAAGGTGTGTTCAGTCACCTCCCATCCATTTAGCCAATTCTTCAGAAAAAGGAGGGTAAGGACTTTTTACAGCAGCGGCAGCCGAGTGGGCGCACAAATGTGACATCATGGAAAGCGCCTTGGCCTGCTGCAATCTAACAATGAACCAGCAACGATCTGAGATTTTGTCCTCAGAGACTTTCTTTCCAGATTAGACAATATTGAACAAGAAACTTTCGAAAATCTGGATTTCAGAATAATTTCCTCAAATTTGCCATTTAGAGAGATTTCAAACCAGCTGATTGCATTACAGAGTTGAGATTAAGTATAAAGTTACTTGTGCAGATTTGGATTAGAAAGTTACATTTAGTTAGGAATTGATCTGTTTTCTTCTGATTATACATGTTTATGTTGATGTGCTATTCTTTTGATTTAGAGATTTTAAGTTGTTTTTTTTTCCTTCCTAGATTTTTTTTTTTGTTCTCCTTCCTGTTAAATGATTTAAGTTCCCATTGTTTTTCACCTGGTCAAAGACTTCTAGTATCTTCTGATTTGTTTGTTTTTGTTTCAAAAGTCAGTCACTAATCACTGAGTAATATCAGCCATAGGAGCAGCCATTTAGCAGTTGTGCTAAAGAGCATAACCTTTTTACAAGAAAAGGAGTCAAATGAGGTCAAAGAAAATGAATTGTTTGTAAAATAATGTTTGTTTCTTACAACTTTTGCAGCTGATGTTTACATTTGGTTGTATTTGTACACATCCCAATTAATATCAGTTAGCTAGCTAGCTAGATTGTGCCTTGCTAACCAAGATAGCGGGCTAACTAGTGTTAATAATGATATCAGAGCTGCCGACTTTTCCAAAAACCTTGGAGTGAGATTTGGGCGGACCACCCCAAATTTTGCCGCGTACAAAGCAATTTCTTTGGGTCTTTCAGCATTGTTATCCATCGGGGTTTAAATTGGGATTTGTTATGTGTGGGGGGGGTGGGGGGCTCTCCCTAGGGGGTCTGGGGGTATGCCCCCCCCCAGGATTTTCTTATTGAAAAATAAACCATTAAATGGCACTTTCTGG
>NC_045752.1:20322828-20323167 GCF_008692095.1 Etheostoma spectabile
GTTTTGTGCAAAGAAATTGAGAAATCATGTCTTACATGTGCAAAACTGTAGGGTTAGGAGCCTTTGCATTCTTGTAGTATCAACAGGTATTAGGGCATTTAGCATTTACATTCATGTTAATCAGTCGTCACTTGATTACACATTGTATTAACTTCTTGTGATATAAGAATTGACCCAGACAATGTGCCAAACATAATGAGCCACATGAAGAGACAGTAGCATATGTCACCAACAGCTAAGAAGATTTGGGTCTGTGGTGAACAGGTCCACCTCACACAAATTTCCTTCTCCCATTTTCTCTCTTGACCACCCTCCATTTACTTTTTTGGGAAAATAAAG
>NC_045752.1:20323177-20323607 GCF_008692095.1 Etheostoma spectabile
CATTTTATGAAACATTGAATGAATTGTTTACAGTTACATTTAGAGATGCACCGAGGATAGAGAAGCACAATAGTGGCCCAACATTTCCCAGTATCTGGCCCCCTGGTGCTTGAACAAACATCTGGACCAGTCACAGCTGGCCTGGCAACCCAATGACATAGTTTTTTTTTCCAGATTTTGTGATGAGATATATAATTTTGAGTATTACTCAGTGAATCTTTCTGTTATAACTATTAGAACCCATTTCTAAATCAATTTATGCTGGGAACAATTGAAAATATTGAAAAATAAGGCCCTCAGGTGTTTTGTGGGGGAAGTAAATCTCTTTAAATGTGAATGTGGCACTTAGTCATGAGAATCATACGTTAATTAATTTGAATGAATTTATAAACCCCTGGACTTCACATAGCTCAGATGTGTTTCATCAGAT
>NC_045752.1:20323617-20323682 GCF_008692095.1 Etheostoma spectabile
GTTTACAACTTTGTGCACATTCAAAAGATAACTCGTCCCATCTCTGTTGTCCAAGATTTGGAGAG
>NC_045752.1:20323692-20323896 GCF_008692095.1 Etheostoma spectabile
GTCTGCTGTGCATGTCATTGCTCCGCTGATATGCTAGTGTCCCACTCAGACCGTTGCACAGACACAGAGGCCCATTTGGGTATCTGGTCCCTGATTAAGTTTAGAGGAGGCTGTACGCTGCTCTTCATCGGAGGTCTACGCGGATGCAACGCGTCACAGTCCACAGCAGAGCGAGTCCACTAACATGAACTGAAGTTGCTACGC
>NC_045752.1:20323906-20324202 GCF_008692095.1 Etheostoma spectabile
ACGCTGCTCACCTCTATTGTTACAGAGAAAGTGGTCACAAAGCAACGGACAGGTCTGTGATACTCAGAGCACATACCTGAATCTGGAGAAATGCACCTGGGATGGCACTTGAGAAAAATGTTCTCAGTTTGTGACATTTCGAAAATTCCACAGACAGGGAGCGCTCTTGAACCCCCTCACAGTCACTGAAAGCACAACTAATTGATCACAGGGGCTCAATAGGTAGATCTTCAGATAAACTCATCTTTCAGAAATTTGACCGACCGGATTGACACTTCAGCGTGAGAAATCGGGGG
>NC_045752.1:20324212-20325103 GCF_008692095.1 Etheostoma spectabile
GAGCGTGTGAAACCAGTCAAATGCGTGTTCTCACGGCCAATGCGTGAGAGTGTACAGCCCTGGATATGCAGACCGTATAAAAGTTTTAAAATATATTTAATGTTACAGTCAAATACAGTAGGCTAGGTATGCACAACGGTCTTGCCAGTTATTTTTTATAACCATATATGATGTCATTGCCAATGCGCATGTAATGGTAATGTTAGCTTAAAATCAAAGCCTGATATAGCTAAAGTTATAGTGCAAATTCACAAACCTTATTCACACTTGATTATAGTCATTTTGGGACCGTGTGTAATTTGGAAATAATCTCACATGTGAGTTTTGTGTGGCGTATTTAATAGCGGGGAGACTGCTTCTACTTGAATGGGCAACGTTACCCGGAGGTGCCCAAAGGACAGGCATATAACCATCCCCGCCGCCAGAAAGTCTGTTTTATTATGAATTTACATTAACGTTCTATTTTGAAAAATCTTCAGTTCTGCAACTATATATATATATATATATATATATATATATATATATACCACACACACTTGTTAAACACTTATTAACACTAGTTAGCCCACTAGCTTGGTTAGCAAGGCGCAATTTAGCTAGCTAGATTTTTTTATATATATAAAAGAAATCCCCCTCTCACCCCTTGTGGGGTGGTATGTGTCATCCTCAAGCTCGGGTCCTCTACCAGAGGCCTGGGAGTTTGAGGGTTCTGTGCAGTATCTTAGCTGTTCCTAGGACTGCACTCTTCTGGACAGAGACCTCTGATGTTTTACCTGGAATCTGCTGTAGTCACTCTCCCAGTTTGGGGGTCACAGCCCCCCGTGCTCCGATTACCACTGGAACCACTGTTGCTCTTGCTTTCCACATCTTTTCTAGCTCCTCTTTCAGCCC
>NC_045752.1:20325113-20325613 GCF_008692095.1 Etheostoma spectabile
TATTTCTCCAGCTTCTCGTGTTCCTTCTTTTTCATGTTGCTGTCGCTTGGGATTGCCTCATCTAACACTACTGCCTTCTTCTGCTGTTTGTCAATCAACACAGTGTCTGGTTGGTTAGCCATCACCAGTTTGTCAGTCTGGATCTTGATGTCCCACGGGATCTTAGCTCGGTCATTCTCGACTACCTTAGGAGGTGTCTTCCATTTTGACCTTGGGACTTCCAGCCCATACTTGTGGCAGATTTTCCTGTACACTATGACAGCTACCTGGTTATGGCGTTCCATGTACGCACTTCCTGCCTGCATCCTACACCCTGCTGTTATGTGCTGTACTGTTTCAGGGGCATCCTTGCACAGTCTGCACCTGTGGTCCTGCCTGGTGTGGTAGACCCCAGCCTCTATTGAGCTTGTACTGAGTGCCTGTTCTTGTGCTGCCTCTGTGACTGTCTTTCAGTCCAGCCTTTTCCAGCCACTGGTAGGATTTCTTGATATCAGCCACTT
>NC_045752.1:20325636-20325901 GCF_008692095.1 Etheostoma spectabile
CCGTGCAGCGGCTTGTCCCTCCATGACGGTTCTTCATCTTCCTTGTCCTCACCTTTGGATTTCGCTGCCTGAGGTATTCACTAAGCCTTTCATCTTTGGGGGCCATCTTTCTGATGTACTCCTGGATCTTCGTTGTTTCATCTTGGACAGTGGTCTTGACACTCACTAGCCCTAGGCCTCCCTTGCTACGCTCGGTGTACAGTCTCAGGGTGCTGGATTTGGGGTGAAACCCTCCTAGCATTGTGAGGAGCTTTCTCGTCTTGAT
>NC_045752.1:20325911-20326029 GCF_008692095.1 Etheostoma spectabile
TCTATCTCCTCCTTTGGCCAGTTTATTATACCAACGGGGTAGCAGATGACTGGCAGGGCTGGTTTGTGTTGATGGCTTGGATCTTGTTTTTCCCATTCAGCTGACTTTTCAGGACCTG
>NC_045752.1:20326039-20326556 GCF_008692095.1 Etheostoma spectabile
TGTAGGTATTTGGCTGTGGCGGTCTTCCTTGCTGCCTCCTCGTGGTTTCCGTTAGCCTGTGGCACCCCAAGGTATTTGAAGTTATCCTGAACATCTGCAATGTGGCCTTCTTTTAGTTCAATCCCCTCAGTTCTGATCATCTTCTCTCTTTTTGATACCATGCGACCACACTTATTCAGTCCAAACGACCTTCCAATGTTGTTGCTGTAGATCCTGGTAGTGTGGATCAGTAAGTCGATGTCTTGCTCATTTCTGGCATACAGCTTGATGTCCTCCATGTAGAGGAGGTGACTGATGATTGTTCCACTTCGGAATCGGTATCCGTAGCCAGTCTTTGTGATGATCTGGCTTAGGGGGTTCAGGCCTATGCAGCGGGGATAGTGCATCGCCTTGGTATTTGTGCAATTTTCTTTGAGTTGGCTTCCAGACTTGTTTTCCACAGCCCCACTGAGTTCTTGATGAAGGCTACTAGTGTCCTGTTGACCTTGTACATCTCCAAGCATTCCAGTATCCATGT
>NC_045752.1:20326566-20326652 GCF_008692095.1 Etheostoma spectabile
GAGTTGTAGGCTTTCTTGTAGTCAATCCAGGTAGTGCACAGATTGGTCTACCAGGTCTTGCAGTCTCGAGTGACTGCTCTATCCAC
>NC_045752.1:20326662-20326961 GCF_008692095.1 Etheostoma spectabile
GGTGCTTGGCTCCTCTGGTGTTACTGCCTATTTCCTTCTGGGCCCTATGCATGTATTGAGCCATGCCACTGAGAGTACACTTTGGATGGTTCGGTGGAGAACATCCGCTTTATTCTCCTGGCTGCTGCTTCTCCCTTGTATCTCTTTAGGAAGGTGGCCAAAGCGGTGAGTCTTTGTTTGGCAGTCTCTAAAGCCTCAGGTATCGACAGCTTGTTGTATTTCTTAGGCAACCCCTTCCTTACACCTTTCTGTTGCTCTGAGAGCTGACTTACCTCTCTTCGTGTTGCCTTGATCTTGGC
>NC_045752.1:20326971-20327101 GCF_008692095.1 Etheostoma spectabile
CTCCTCCATGGGGGGTAATGCTCTTTGTGGTGTTCATCTTATAGCCAAGCATCTCTAGGATCACTGTTGCTTTGGCGTACATCAGCTCATTGGTCTCGGTTATGGCTTTAGTAGGGATAGTATGTAGTGC
>NC_045752.1:20327121-20327352 GCF_008692095.1 Etheostoma spectabile
GACTTTCAGAGGGTACTTTGTCACTTAGCCTTGGCAGTCTTGGTCGTTGTACTAGGGGATCCAGCTTGGCTATGATCTTCAATCGTAGGTCAGTCACCCTTATGTTGAGTGGTTCTGTGCCGTAAGGGCTTGTTGTTATTGGGGCTTGGGACCCAATCTCTGAGTGTGGGGATGATGATGAAATCTCCCCGCCGACCTGTCGTCCTGGCTCCCCCTTGCCGTAGCATATTT
>NC_045752.1:20327362-20336727 GCF_008692095.1 Etheostoma spectabile
ATCAATCTCTAGTTGTGATAGGAGCTGCCGTTTGCGGACGTTAGAACACTAAGCCATATGTATATACAGTATATATGTTGTATGAAGCACCAGGTTCAATATTAGAGTGTCACTATGTAAGATATTTTCTTTAAAAAAAATCTAAATACATTATTTTAGCCTGTTAATGTACGCAACAAACATGCTGTTGCAGGAGTTATTAACCCCAGTTGTTGATGCTGTTACACTGATGTCTTTCTTCCCAGGTCATTCCCGCCACAGTGTAGGGACTGTGAAAAGAAAAGGAGACCTACCATCCCAGTCAAACCAATAGATGTAGACATCTTCAAAGCCAAGGTTGTTCCCCATGGTCTTTGCCTAGTTGTCGCCAATGATCCAGACCGTTGCTGAATGGAAAAACGCATTGTAATAGTGAGAGAAGCATCATATTTAAGCTATTGAGAAAAAGGATACATGAACAACACTCTTAATTACACACAGTTATTTGAAAATGCAATATTATATCGTTTTAGTTTTACAAAACAAGTCTGATAAAAGTTTAATATTGTACAACAGATAGAATGGTGATTCCAACCCTGCGATGTTGTAATACATTCTAACGCCAAACAAGGCATTAATTGACTCTCTTTTTCTAATTCCTTATGGACGTGACTTGTCTAATTGGCGGCGGGATTTAACTATAACTCTGTATTCCAACCTAACCCATACAAGATAGCTAACTAGGTGACTGACCATAGACAGTCAACGAACGTGACTGACTCGGACAAGCAATGGATGACGTTACACTACATTCTAACAACTTGTACTCATCATTCCGTATCACGAGATCTAAAAGGAGATCATCTCAACAGTGCCAGGTTGTCGTGGCCGAGTGGTTAAGGCGATGGACTAGAAATCCATTGGGGTCTCCCCGCGCAGGTTCGAATCCTGCCGACAACGAATTGTGTGTTTTGTCTTCAGTTAGTTAGACTATTTAAAAAATAACCTTCTGTAGTCAAGCAATTGGTTGTACACAGTGCAAATCGAGAAGTTGCGTTCAGGATTTTCTTTCATTACAGCAAAGTCAACCAAACCCATCTAAAATAATACTTGATTACTAATTGGAAATGATGTTGTGTATTAGGATATATTATCCATTCTTGGATTCTTGTGCAAAATTACCTCACTTGAATAACTTCAAACTTGAAACTGTAATGGCTAAAAATGATTGTCAACATGAATCTGCACACAAGAATATACAACTCCATATCCCTTCTACCGAGCTGCTATATTGAATTTTGAATCAGATGCAGTTCTTAGATTTCACCACCAGAGGGAGCTCCGTGTACGGTGCTTAGTGTTTACGTTGGGGACACGCTCTCTGTCGGTAGTCAAGGTTTTATTATACATCCATGTAATAAAGATTGTGCAGATACTGACACTATGAAAGTCAATCAAATTTAGTGCGTTTCAGAAAAATATGGTTACTAAAACTGAGGTTTGAACCAGATACATTTTGAGAAATGTTGTAGAAAATGATAAAACTAAAAAATAGTAGTTTCAAGTACTTAAATGTCTGAGTCATCTGTGGGTTTTAAACTGAGGTACAGATAAACCGGAGAATATAAAAACAAGATACCAAAGGCTATAATACAGTACACAAATGACAGTATAATATTGGCCTATAGGTCTTTGTGTAAATAATGGGAAATAGCCTTATAATAATAATAAAACTAAAGTAAATACCTTATGTATATTTTATTCTTATTATTGTTGCGGCTGCTAACTTGTCTTATATACTGTATGTCTTGCCCGTTGTTAGATATAGTCAGCTCGGATGGCATGGGTAGCTTGTCCTCGTCGCTGCTTTTCATGGTTGCATGGTGCAGGAAGATGGTTCTGGTCTGTGTTTCTTGGCTGTGTTTTGTTGCCTGCATGGCTTCCTGTACTAAATGTGGATGGACACTGTTGGTGTGTAACTGTAAACGTCCTCGCTGCTTCCTGTCACTCTGCATGGCTTCTGAGAAAGCTCACACTAACACATGAATAAATATATATCAACCCATACGTCCTTGGTGCAGAGCTTGTGGCATTCTACATGTATGTGATTGTAATAAAGCATCATAGTTATCAACCTTAAAACTGTAAATGATATTAAATCATATTCAGGAGGGCCAATGAGTCATCCATTCATTTTCTATTATCATTATCAGGAGGTGGCACTAATCTCCTAAGTTATACCTCTACGTGTCTGGACCTTATGGGATTTAGATCGGATACCAGTGTCTTTTTCATTACAGTCACACTTGGCCTACAAGTTGTAACAAAAACATAAATTACAAATCGGCATCACACTCAAAGTATTAAAGTCCTGTCTTTCCTCTCAATAAGGTGGCACGTTGCTTATAGTTTCAAGACATAAGATGCATGTATTAGGCCTACAGTAATGTATCAAGAAAAATAAATAATTCAATACATAAATAAACCAACAGTGTTAAAAATAAACAAATACAACAATTCTGTAAAAGAACACTGTAGCATAGACTCTATACATATTTTCCTATTACTTATAATTGGACTATTAATTAATTATTCATATCTTACACTACACTTTAACTATTATTGTTGTATTTCATGTATCTGTCTTATTCTATTCTATTCTTGCTGTTTTTACATTCTCTTTAAGAGATGTTTTTAACTGCTCATTAATGTTTTATGTAAAGCACTTTACAATAGCCTTGTTGCTGGATCATTGCCAATATGGGTTCAATTTGTATGACATTTAAAAGTTGAATAATACCAATGATATTTCAAAGAAGTGGAATAATTTAATTGTTTTTAGAGCAGACTGATCCTACACTAGATCAAAGAAGAAATGTTGTAATGAAGCTGAGACGTCTATAAAATGAAGCTGCCATATCTATAAAGAGGTATGAACCGGTATGAACCAGAGGCACCAAACACTGTATGGCCACGCCCCCTATCTGATGGCTACGTCACCAACCCTGTCTTTCTATAAAAGCGCGAGCCGAGCCAGTACAGCAACAAGAAGCACCGTTCACATCCGTTCCAGACCTTGGAGGGTTATATTTACCCAAAACTTATTTTCAAATGGGCCCCGTCGCCTAGCGGTTCCCCCCCCCAGCCTCGCCGACTGAGTTGAATTGGGTGCTACTGAACATCAGCACGTCTGGGTCCCTAACAAGGTGAGTGTCCCCCCCTCCTCCGGGTTATAAAATGGTGGTGGTGGTGGGTGAGGGCCGAGTGGGTGGGAGAATGGCAGCTGTTGTGTTTTTCTTTTGTAAAAAACTCCGAAAAACAAACGTTATGTGGCTATTTCGGCTCTCGCCGTGTTCTCTTTTTCATGTAACCTAGCTACATCGCTAGCTAGCTAGATAGCTATTAGTAGTAACGGCCACATTCGCGGGGATGGCGATACATAAACAACAACTGGTAATTATTTAAATGTCAACAGATTGTTAAGATGTTGTCTGACGAGAGAAAGGGTCCAGCTTCACGGCCATTTGTTTTTTTATCCTTATCTAGACAGTCTGTCCTGAACCCCTCTGGCCTTTTAAAATGAGGCTTGTATTCTCCAAGTTTTCATGTAATAACGTCAAAATGTCGGTTTGGTGCAGTGACATTCGCTAATGTAAACAAGTGGGGGCTGACGTCATCACATGGAAGAAAAACAACCATTTCTACTGGCCATGAGCAGCTTATGTACATTTAATATTCGGTGTATCATGTTTTCTATATTCCTTTAGATACATGCCTCGAGTTGGAGACCAGGCTGCTTCTCTCTAATTTGAAAGCATCTGTTTATCAAGCAACAGCCAGACGTATGCCATATGACATGTGCTTGGTGTTTTCTGACATAAATGTAGAGTACAATATTAAAGAGAGTTATAGAGAGAGTCGTTGATTATGGAAACAATCAGTAGTTACAGCCCTACATATTATTACAATGTTATAAACTTAATTCATTTGTGATTTTAAAACACAGGGCTACACATGAAATGCTGTAGCCCCTTAAAAAACACATCTAAAGAACATATATATATTAGGATTTTGTTTTTGTTTTTAGTTCTGAAACTATTAGGGGATTAACCAGCTAGTACATTGACAGAATATTTTTTAATGGGTAATAATTGATAATATCATGACAGATACCTTAAGGATAATTCTAATAGTCTCCGTATGGAGTGTGGACCCCCCACACACACACTCTGACATCCCTCCAGTAGTGGATGTATAGGACCTGAGAATGTGTTTGTATTTCAGGCTTGTGTGTAATAACAACATAGTGTACAATTTATTTCCCCATAGATCAATAAAGAGTAAAAATTAAATTATGCTGCTGTAATGAAATCATCCTCATTGTCTGGAAAGGAATACAAATTCTTTTGCCAATCTGGTTTTGATCATACTGCTGTTTTGCTCTCCAGGTTTCCATCAAGCACAGCGTACAGCGACCAACTACAGTAGAATGGCAGCTATTCCAGCAGGCGGTTCGCTGGTGGCGACCACTGATTACTACCGAAGTGAGTCTCTCTCCACACACAGGGCTTGACCAACTGTTACTGTTACTGATGTTGGATAAATGCACTACACCCCCACTAGATAAGTCATCATTAAGTAATGAGTCACCTCAGTATTTCCACAATAAGTACGCTTATGTGGAATTTGCCTTGGTGAAAGTTGCAAACATAACCAAACAAACACACTAAAGCTGAGGGGGATGTTCTCAAGGCGACACCCTTCCTGTGTTCTTGTTTTGATGGTATATTTAGAGTAGCTGCACTCTCTGAAATCTCTAAGAAACAACATCTTTGGCTTCAGGAATATGGGATGGTTTGGTATGTGTTATGGTTTCCAGTAGTGCCAAATAGACTTGTAAAACTGTCTCAGTAAATCAAGCGTGCACAGTGGCCCCTAAGGCTGTCACACGAGACAAAATAGATTTACATTTTCTGCGTGGGCTTCTCATTATGAAGGAAGAATATTAAGAACATCCATGACTTCTTTACTTGTTACGTTTCAATTTTGGTTGACTGGGATTAAACCAACCACTTGTTTAACTCCTTTTCTGCTCATTCTGTGTCCCTGCAGGGCGCATCGGCTCTACGTCCAGCAGCAGCTCTTGTGGCAGTTCGGAGTACAGTGGAGAGGTCATCCCTCACCATCCAGGTGTGTGCTTGATCCAACAAACACAAAAAAACAGATAGTTTGACAAGAATGAAACTACATATTCATAGTTTCCTCAATTACAAAAAGATAGGCCTTTATTGTCGATAGGACAGCTTAGACTTGAAAGAGTAGATGGATAACATGCAGCAAGGGGCCGCAGGTCGGAACCAAACCCACGGCCACTGTGACAAGGACTGAGCCTTTGCATATGGGTGTGTGCTCTACCAGGTGAGCTACCCAGGCGCTCTGAAAAAAAACTGTTAAAACAGATTTAAAATCCCCATGGGACTTGACTGTCAAGGGGGGGGTTGACTGACAAACACACTGTTTATATCTCCATAACAACAGAAACAAGTTGATTAAATGGATGCATCGGTCATATTTATAGGAACCCAAGAAATTGATTGTTGGCTAAACACTGCTACTCCAAATACAGTGACTCACAGCTGCGGCTGAGTATTATGGTTTGTAGTGAACAAGTCAGGAGAAGGATGCAAGGCAACTCACATGCACGTCTAAAACAGAGTGAGTCAAGTCAGGGCTGTGCTTTGGGAAAGAACAGAGTGTTCCTCTCAAGGAGTGTGTCTCTTTACCGCTTCCAGATGTGTCAGTCTTTCTGAGCAACAGCTCAAGGTTCTGTTGTTGGGCAATAATTTGCAGCATCCGTTTCAATAATCTCAGTAATTGCAGCGGCTGAGACAGCTGTTGCCTCAGAAAACACAGAGCTACTATGGTTGAGTCACCTAGCTCGGGTCTGACATCACTCTTTCTAATCTAGCAGGAAAGTTGTTTTCAGGTCTCTCAGAACTAGCAGCTCCCATTCAGTTCTCCGCTCAGGATTCAGATGTCACTACAAAAAGCAAAAAGCACCCAAGCCTTGGTACACGATCCGTTCAGCTCCCAGTACACCAATATAACCCTCAACACCAGTTAATACCTGCTGAACTCACCACTGATCCTGGATCAGCTTCATGTGAAAACCATCTGAGCTGACAGATCAGTGCTGGCTCTGGGTTTTTGTGGGCATGCCTGTTTTAACCGCTGGGACACACACACACACACGTGTGTCAAAGTGCTGTAAATTAAAGTAGGTGGTAGGAGAAATAATATAAATATGGGTGTGTGTGTGTGTGTACATAGTCACTCAAGCCTTTCTCTACTGTTTATTTAGTCAGTTTGGGATGGGTGAGGTACATACCAGCTGCAAAGATTAATGGATTAGTTGTCAACTATTAAATGAATTTCCAACTCTTTTCATAAATAAGTAAAATTCTTATGAAAAAAAGTTCCAGCTTGTTAAATGTGAATATGTTCTAGTTTCTTCTCTCCTCTGGGACAGAAAACTGAATATTTCTGAGTAGTTGACAAAACAAGACATGTGAAGACGTCATCTTGGTCTTTGGGAAACAATTCAATTTCAATTCAATTTTATTTATAGTATCAATTAATAACAAGAGTTATCTCGAGACACTTTACAGATGTAAAGTGTACTTTACTTCCAGAATTTACAAGGACCCAACAGTTCTAGTAGTTTCCTCCAGAGCAAGCAACAGTGCGACAGTGGCGAGGAAAAACTTCCTTTTAGGCAGAAACCTCGGACAGACCCAGGCTCTTGGTAGGCGGTGTCTGACGGGCCGGTTGGGGTTAGAATGAAGAGTGGCAATAACAAAAATAGAAGAAAAAAAAATATATATATATATATACACACACACACACACACACATCCCTTTGTTAATTGGCTTAGTCTAGAAGCTAACTATATCCCACATACTTTAAATGTGACCATTAGTATGTAAATGCAACTGTTCAGACACTACTCAAAGTGTCAGAGTCCGTTTGACACTAAGCCAAACACGATTCTGAGTCCCGGGGAGGAAACCTGAGTCATGTCTCCCTCAGGGTGTAGCTGATGTCACACACACAGTCAACTCAAACACACACTCCCAATCTAACACTGGGTTACCGTAATGTTCTGTCTGCCGTCTCGCTTCACTGGCTAGTTGTTATTTTACTTTCTCTTGGCTCGTAATGAAGAGCAAAGTAGCTCTAATCACATAAGGAACTTAAAAGTTAAACACGCTGTCCTGGAGGGTTAAAATGTAGCTACTGTGTAAACGTATGCCCTCCTTATCCACCTCTACAGGACTCCCCAAGCAGGACTCTGGTCATTGGTGGTCCAGTTTCTTCTTTGGGAAGCAGCCAGGGATGACCCCTCTGACTGAGGAGGCACAGCAGAAGTAAGTATGAACACGCAAACATTGCTTATCCCCTAATAAAAGTATACATTATTATCATTACAGTTTTATGTAATCCTGGTCATAATCCTAACGACAGGATGTAAAAAACTTTTGGGGATAAACAAAGTGGATTATAGACGGACTGATCCAGGATATCTAATCCAATATTGATCCTGTTTCAAATATAAATACCTAGCTGCTGCTCTCTCCAGCAGATTGAATTCGGAGTTGCATTTTTCTGCTTTTCTAGTCTTTAACGCACACCCCATTTCCATTATGCAGCATCAAGACTATATTTTTACAATCTGTCTCTGGTCTCTTTCAGGGCGGGGGTCCAAGGCACACTGACGAATGGTCAGATCACCTGCGTTGCCAGGGAGATGGTGATGCAACGCCAGGTGAGTGAGAGCAGCGAGGCAGGAAGCCCCACCTCCTCCTGATCCTGCAGACTCACTCTGACCCACGCCACACCTTGGAGGGGGGGGGATCAAACCAGCGACCAACGCTAGGTGACGGGAGGGTGTCCCGTCTACAACCTTTTTATTTTTATATTATCATTCATTGTAGTTATAGGCTGCCTTACTTGTTTTTGTTCCTACAACATTGTTTTTTATTGAGAAAAAAAAACAAGAATTAAAAAAAAAAAAAATCAATGATGCAACTGATGACCTCCATGTGTTTTTTTTTAACATTTGTACTGTGTTTGTAATACTGTATTGCATTGACACATCCACATGCCTTTGTTAGACATTTTTCACTTTTGTCCCCCTGTGATTGCAAATGCAATAAAGTAGACTCCTGCAGCCTGATGTTCTGTGTTGGACTCATATCTCTCGTCTTCTCACAAACAACATTTAAAGCAAACAATTAACTACAGATGTTCCAATAGCATTGTTTCCTTCCTGCATATATATATATATGTATTTATTATTACATAATAGCTGTATACTACTGTGTACTGTATGGTTGTGATTTATTGTATGGTCTTACTTAGGTAAGTATAAGCAAGTACAATGTGTATAAAAAGCACTTCTTACAAAAATAAGTGCTTACACACACAATACAAAGTTCTAATTTTCATTCTATTTTAGGACCTTGGGCTGGAGCTCTTAAGCCAGGTGCGTGGGACAGGCAGTACATTTAGCATAGCAGACCTAATTGAACAAGCTGACAGATATAGGTGAAGTAGCTCAGCCACATGTGCTGGAGCCTGAACTTGTATACTTGATCACTCCTATACTACAGAGGTTCTGCAGCGCTGCGTCAGCAGCAGCTCTGGTGGCTGGTCCACCTCAAGACGAAGATGTGCTTTAGAGGTTTAGTCTCTCCCATTGGACCTACGATCTCTGGACACTGGACACTTTTTAAAAAGCAGCTCAATACCCAGTTGTGTTTGAAATGAAGGGCCACAGTGTTGCATTCATCCCCAGCTCTAATGTTACTCCTGGGTTGGTTTTGAAATGTTACAATCTAGGGCAGGATTTCCACTGGGGACAGGAAAGTTTTAACATCCTGTTGGTCTAACCCTTTCAAACTTGTTTGATATTTTATTTATATATCTTGGTGATCAGCCCCTATTTGTAACAATAAAGAAAATAAGACATTTTTTTATTTTACCTACGTCAGAGGAAACCAGTCATTTGCTAAACGTCAAGCATGGATTAATTATATAAAATCATGGATGACCTACAATTTTCTAATGTTAAACTCAGATAAAAATGAAGTTATTGTGCTGGGCCCTAAACACCTCCAAACTTCATTATCTAGGAATAAAGCTACTCTGGATGGTATTGCCCTGGCCTCCAGCACTACTGTCAGAAATCTAGGGGTTATTTTTGTTTAGGATATATCCTTTAACGCCTCTAAAAGAAACCTCAAGAACAGCCTTTTTTCATCTTCATAACTAGGGATGGCACACAAACTATATACAGAACAAGTTTTGCAACAATGAATACAACA
>NC_045752.1:20336737-20337401 GCF_008692095.1 Etheostoma spectabile
CAATTATGAAGTAAAATGTAATGAACAAGAGATTTCATACTCAGTATAACTTTATTTTTTTAACTTTTAATTTTTTTATGATCAGTGTGATTTTTTTTATTTTTTTTGGTTCTTTTTTTTTATTTTTTATTTCCACATGTTGTGGAAGTTTCTGTACAGCGAGGGAGGAATTTGAGTGCCCACACCAGGTATGTTTGAGTGTGTGTGTGTGAGGAAGAGAGAGAGAGAGAGAGAGAGAGGGGGCGGGCGGGGGCAGATGCTGTTTCTCAGATCTGCATTGACTAATGAAGCCAGCTGATGGTTAAAAAAAAAAAAAATCTCCGAGAGACGCAACGCGAGTCGCATTCTATAGCAGCATATTGGAAACCCCACGTTTCCCAGAAATCTACTGGTTACCATGTAAGTACTACAAACCAAAGTTAAAAACAAACCTGAAGCTGAAGAAACCCTTTCAACCGAGTACTCGGCTCATCCCTATTCGTAACATTGCCAAAATTAGGAACATCCTGTCTCAGTACGATGCTGAAAAACTAGTCTGTGCATTTGTTACTTCCAGGCTGGACGACTGTAATTCTTTATTATCAGGATGCTCAAGTAAGTCCCTTAAGACTCTCCAGCTGATCCAGAATGCTGCAGCGTGTGTTCTGACAGGAACTAAGAAAAG
>NC_045752.1:20337411-20337600 GCF_008692095.1 Etheostoma spectabile
TCTCCTGTATTAGCTTCTCTGCATTGGATTCCTGTAAAATCCAGGATTGAATTTAAAGTCCTCCTCCTTACCTACAAAGCTCTAAATGGTCAAGCACCATCTTATTTTGAAGAGCTCTAAGTACCTTATACACTTAGAACACTGCGCTCCCAGAATTCAGAGTTACTTGTGGTTCCTAGAGTCTCTAAA
>NC_045752.1:20337610-20347180 GCF_008692095.1 Etheostoma spectabile
GAATGGGAGCCAGAGCCTTCAGCTATCAGGCTCCTCTCCTGTGGAACCAGCTCCCACTCTGGGTCCGGGGACCAGCGCCTTCGGCTATCAAGCACCTCTACTGTGGAACCAGCTCCCAGCTGCTTCTCTTCATAGTGGTCAGATTCATCTACCATATAATCAGACACACTGAGCTCCTCTTGCCTCTCTTTTTCCATCTGTGTGCATCCTGTCCACGGAATGCTTGTTACTAACCTAGTTCTGGGGAGTTTACGTAACGCACTGCAGCACCCTAGACCTACTCTAGGTCTAGACCTATTCTATCTGTAAATTATAGAGTGGTCTAGACCTACTCCATCTTTAAATTACAGAGTGGTCTAGACCTAATCTTTCTGTAAATTATAGAGTGGTCTAGACCTACTCTATCTGTAAGTTATAGAGTGGTCTAGACCTATTATATCTGTAAAGTGTCTTGATATAACTGTTGTTATGATTTGATACCATAAATAAAACTGAATTGAATTGAAATGAATAGTGTTTTGTTCTGTATTGTTACTTGTTTTCTCTCCCCTCACGTTTTTTCTGCGGCATCTTTTGATGATGTCACCAGGAAGCACTCAGGAATGTCTCCAGACAGCATTGCATTCCTAAATCAATCTAAGGCCATCTTCTCACGTCCAAGCTATAAACAAGCATCGTTGGTATGTACATGTTCTTTAACATGTCATCTATCTACACCAGAGAATATTTTCACACGATACTCGTCACAAGATATTCAACAGTTATCACCCGCCATTTGCCACACCTAACCACCAACAGGCACATCATGTGAGTCACATAGGGGCTTGTGACGGCCGTCACTACCCACCTAATAGGCCTGTCCATAGTGACCAAAGCGATGATGTGCTCAGAGGTTCATCTAATGAAAATCAAAATGTGATAGACTTTGTAAGCTTCCTTGCCAGACGAGAGATTGTTGCAACAGGATTGTTGAAGTTTGATGATAAGCCTGGAAATTACATGGCATGGAAAACCTTTTTCCTGAACACCGTCAGAGGCCTTAATCTGACCGCAAATGAAGAAATAGACTTGTCAGTAAAGTGGCTAGGACCAGAATCAGCAGAACATGTAAAACGCTTGAGAGCTGTACATGTTAACGACCCAGGACAGGGGGTTCTACTAGGGGTGATCCGAGTATCCGGCTGAAACGAGTATCCGGTACGGATAGAGCACTTTTGCCGAGTACAAATATCATACGAGTAATATGAGTCAATATCCGTGCTCGGATTGAATACAACTCCTCAACTGGCCGCGCAGCGTTCTGTGATAGTCACAGCGCCCCCCCCCCTTCTACAAACCCGCTCGGATCAATCACACACACACACAGAACATGGGAAATGCGCTCTCTCTCTCGCTCCTCTCTCTCTCTCTTCTTCTCTCTCTCTCTCTCTCTCCGCTCGCTCTCCGCTCCCCCTCCGTCAGCAGGCAGTCGTCTGCGGATCTGTTCGCAACGTTTAGGGTTTCTTCAGCTTTAGGTTTGTTTTAACTTTGGTTTGTAGTCCTACATATAACATAATCTATTTCTGGTGAACGTGGGGTTTGTAGTCCTTACATAGTAACCAGTAGATTTCTGGTGAACGTGGTTTCAGACATGCTGCTTGGTTTAAATGCAACTCTCGTTGCTCTCTGCCATCGGAGATTTTTTTTTTTTTTTACTGTCAGCTGCCCCCCGCCCCCCCCCCCTCTCTCTTGTTGTCTCTTTCTACTCACACACACACCCCACACACACACACACCACACAACACACACACACACACACACACACCAACACACACCACACACAATATACCTGGTGTGGAAATAAAAATAAAAAAGAACCAAAAAAAAAAAATCACAATGATCATAAAATAAAAAGTTAAAAAAAGAAAGTTTACTGAGTATGAAAACTCTTGTTCATTCATTTACTTCATAATTGCAACCGCATGTGTTGATTCATTGTTCAAACGTTCTGTAAAGTTGTTTGTTACCATGACAACACCATTGATCTGAAGCTCAATGCTGTCATGTAAATAGTTTTCAATCAGCAATACAAACAACAATTTTTGATCAACTCATATCAAGTCATGCTTAAATAACATACCGTTAAAGCCCCGCACATTTCAAGAGAACCCGACCCACTTCCGGGTTAAATCTGACCACTTCCGTAGTGTGCCCCGCCAGTCCGAGTACGGATCCGATACAGATACAGATAATGCTGTACTCGCTCGTCCCTAGGTTCTACTCGTATGGGAGAGACTAGAATAATGCTACGGCGCGCCCAAAGTCATTGAGAATGCACTTTGGAAGTGACTGGATAACTTTCCAAGGATTTCAAATAAAGACATCAGAAACTCTGGCAGACTTGCTGACGGAGCTACAAGCTGTAAAATTGAAAGGTGAACTCCCAGACCTTACATATCTTGACACAGCACGGTGTATAAGCAGCATCGTACAGAAGCTACCGTTTGCTTTGCAAGAAAGATGGATGACACAAGGCTCCCACTACAAAGACAACTACAGAGTTGCTTTTCCTCCTCTTTCTTTGTCAACTTTGTCTCCCAGCAAGCAAGGACATGGAACGTTTCATGTTTCCCCCCTGTCCTGGAGAACAGATCAAGACAGACAAACATAATCCTAAAAAATTGAGCTACCGTACACCTGTATCAGTACACAATACTGACATTTCATCAGATACAGTTACATTAGCTGACCCTCCACACACAAAAATAGAAGACCCAGCAAAGACATGTCTTTTTCATAAGAAGCCCCACCCTCTTTACAAATGCCGTGCATTCAGAGAGAAACCCCTCAAGGAGAGGAAAGCCTTTCTGAAACAAAGTAGCATCTGTTTCCGTTGTTGTGCGTCATCTCATCTCGCAAAGAACTGTGTAAAGAATGTTAGATGCACCGAGTGCAACCATGACAGACACCATTCGGTTGTACACCCGGGGCCCGCTCCATGGTTCAAGACCCTAACATCTACACACAAGCATGGCGGGGAGGATAAGAGTGTCAGGCCAAGCATTGCAGTGATGTCAAAGTGTACAGAAATGTGCAACGGAGACATGACTGGAAGATCCTGTTCTAAGATTTGTTTGGTCAGTGTCTTCCCTACAGGCCAACATGATAAGGCAGTCAAGCTGTACGCCATATTGGATGAACAGAATAACCAATCTCTGGTAAGATCAGAATTCTTTGAGCTCTTCAATGTTAAAGGTGACCGTTCTCCATATTGCCTCAGGACATGTGCAGGAGTAGTGGAGAAGACAGGGAGAAGAGCACATGGCTTCCAAGTACAATCTTTAGATGAAGAAGTCACTCTCTCTCTTCCTACCTAGAGTCTAACCAAAATTCCCAACAACCAATCTGAATATCCCACGGCAGAGGTAGCTGTTCCACACACACACCTAAAATTCATCGCAAAACAGATTCCAACTTTACGTCCCCAGGCACCTACAATGTTGCTACTTGGCAGTGACCTCATCAGAGTCCATAAGGTGCGGAAACAGATTAACGGCCCACAAGACTCCCCATATGCACAAAAGCTTGACTTGTGCTGGGTTATAGTGGGCAGTGTCGGCCTTGGTATGGTCCACAAACCAGACACAGTAAACACCTTCTACACTAACACACTAGAAAATGGACAAGCATCCCTTTTTAAGCCATATCCAAACCGCTATTTTGGGAAAGAAACACATGACAACACTGGGTCTCTCATCTGCAAGGACAGCAAAGACCACATAGGGTGCGCTGTGTTTCAGAAATCCAAAGACAACGACAAAATTGCACGTTCATTTGAAGACATGGCTTTTATGAACATCATGGAACAAGGGTTTTATAAAGATAAAGATAACAGTTGGACGGCTCCCTTACCTTTTAAGACACAGAGACGTTGTCTGCCTAACAACAAGGCTCAAGCCCTTAACTGTTTCACATCACTGTAGCGCTCTTTCAACAGAAAATCAGAATTGAAAGAACACTTCTTCGCATTTATGCAAAAGATATTCCAGAATGACCATGCAGAAGAAGCGGCCCCACTCGAACCTGAGGAGGAGTGCTAGTACCTATTTTTGAAGTGTATCACCCTAAGAAACCTAGACAGATCAGAGCAGTCTTTGACTCAAGTGCAAAGCACGACGACATTTCCCTTAACAATGTCCTCCTGACGGGTACTCCTTCGTTTCCGCCAGGACTCTGTTGCTGTCACAGCGGACATCCAGCAGATGTTCCACTTTTTCCTTGTCAAACCAGACCACCAAAACTTCCTACATTTTCTGTGGTATCAAGAAAACGGTTTTAACAGAGACATCAAGGAATATAGAATATGTGTGCATGTTTTTGGTAACAGTCCTTCACCGGCTGTAGCCGTCTTTGGACTGAGAAAGACTGTGTAAGAAGGAGAGGAGACCTTTGGAGGAGATGCTAGAAGATTCGGGAGAGTATGTAAATGACGCATTAAATTGCGCAAAAGAACTGCTGTGCATCAGGGATCAAAGATCTCTTCCAAAGGAGCCCCTACAGATCAAGGCTGCGTGTGGGAGTTTAACCCCCCTCACGCCTCTCATATGGGCGGAGCCTGGGAAAGGATGATAAGGCTGCCACACAAGATCTTGGATTCAATGTTCCTACAGCTTGGGTCTTCAAAAATCCCCCATGAGGTCCTAATCACCTTGAAGGCGGAAGTGACCGCCATTGTAAATTCCAGACCGCTTGTACCAGTGTCTACAGACCCAGATTACCCATTTATACTCACTCCTGCAGCTCTGCTGACACAAAAAACTGGTCCCTCTCCTACTCCTCCAGGCTACTTTGATGGCAAAGACTTGTACAAACGTCAGTGGAGACAGGTACAAAGTCGTGCTAACACCTTCTGGGACAGATGGAGGAAGCAATACCTGTCCACTCTGCAGCCAAGAAGGAAGTGGCAGTCTGACAGACCAAATCTCACTAAAGGGAGTTTAGTGCTCATCAAGGACAATCAAGCCAAAAGAAGCACATGGCCTATAGGGCGAATCGCAGAAGTTTTTCCCGGCAAGGACGGTAGAGTCCGCAAAGTGGAAGTGAAGGTAGCTCACACAAACGGAGTTAAAGTGTTCCTGAGACCAGTTACAGAGTTGGTCCTCCTTTTACCATCCGAAGACTAGACTATGACTGCCCGTTTGGACATATATGGTATTAAAAGTGATGTAATCAAGGGATACCAGACGGGGAGTGTTCTGTTCTATATTGTTAGTCACATTTGCATTGTTAGTCACATTTGTTCTGCGGCATCTTTTGATAATGTCATCAGGAAGCACTCAGGAATGTCTCCAGACAGCATTGTTTGCATTCGTAAATCAATCTAAGGCCATCATCTGCTCACGTTCAAGCTATAAATGTGCATCGTCAGTATGTAAATGTTCTTTAACATGTCATCTATCTACACAGAAGACTATTTTCATGTAAGATGAGATGTAGGTTATCAAAATTGTTGTATATATTTCTGAGTGTTCACTTATGCCGACTGTAGTGTAAACAGATTAGTCTGAGCTAAGTTATGACTAAATACCTTTAAATAGTAATTTTATTGTGTAAAATAGCAAGTTTATATGTACGAGAATTGTTTAAAACAGGAACAGACTTGATGTGAAGATGTAGTAGTAATTTATGTACAGTATATCTTTGTTTTCAGTTTTACCCTACCTTTGGTCATCATTAAAGAAGTAAACGATTCACCTTCGTCCAGTGTGGTGATTAGAGGAGGAGTTAAACTGCCTGTCAACTTGCACCAAGGGTTATAACGAGGACAGAAAAAATATAGTACTGTTCTTTGTAGAATCATTTATTGTTATGATCAACTGAATTCCTGGATTGTGTTTCATCACAGTCCCTAAATGTGTGTAGAAAGGCAGGAAATGGGAATGAAATCCCCCCGTCTTTTTCAACTGTTTACCCCTTTAACATTAGTGGTGTATGTTAAAGGTAAAGATGTATAACCCTGCAAGGAGCAGGATGTGATAGTGTGGTGTGTACTAAAGGTAAAGGTAAATAACCCTGTGAAAGTGTCCCTGTTTACCAGAAAGGGAGTGACTGAATGGTTTTGTACAAGGCTATTCCTGGAACAGAGCAAACAGAGAGCAGCACTTCACGTCCTTCAACTGCTGCTGCTGGTTAACCCGGAGTCTGGAGTTGTGTTTGCTCAGTGTCTATACACCCCCCCACATCTGGAAACTGAGGCCAGCCGTCTCTATGGAAACAAAACAACAACATCCTGCACAGACAAACTTCCTCCTGGGTTTTAACTTTTTTTTTTTTTGCTTCTCAAATTTCAATCAGATTTGAAATGCTTACATTTTTAGATGTTTTTTTCACTACTGAGTTGACACTAAAGCAACTTTTAAAAATAATGTAATATCTAGAGGACCTTCCCTAAGGTTAAAACAATGAGTGAATGTAGATAATGTAAGAATTGTCTGCTTTCTGTGTCACAGCTTTGGCTCATTTGTTCCACAAGAGCAGTGCCGGTTCAAAATGTGTCACCAAGAAAAGGTGGAAGGCCATGCAAATGAAGAATAATTATTACATTTTAGCGTTGTCTTTTTGGTCAATGAAACATCTTCATATTGCCACAGTCAGCGTTTGATGACGGTAGTCTCATCATTTTTATGGGAATGTAACACTTGATTTCCAAACAGCTGTAGTGACTTCATGGTTAACGTTGAAGCATGTATCTGATTCATGGCGCCAGGGTAAAATGACTAAAGCGTCCAGTATATACTCGGCGTTTCCGACCTGTCGTGCGACAGGGTGATGTCATGAGAGCGCCGTAACTCGCGCTTGTTGGTAGGACACTAGTTGCAGTCTTCTCCTAAACAGAGGTGGCGCTAATGAGCAAGGCTACAGACTTTGCTTTCTTCACAGACTAGAAGAAGAAGAAAAAAGTAATAGCCACGGTGCCTCTGCTAAATAGTCAGGAAGGAAGTTGTTTTGGTGGAACATGTTTACATTCAAAAGTAGTTTTAGTCGTCAACAGAAAACTTGGACAGATAGTCTAGCTAGCTGTCTGGATTTACCCTGCAGAGGTCTGAGGACCAGGTAACCATAGTCCTCAGATTGGACAGATAGTCTAGCTAGCTGTCTGAACAGAGGACAGGGATGGAGATTAAAACACCAACACAAGAACAGAGGAAGGGGGACGGAGGTTAGAACGCCATGATAGATACAGAGGACGGGGACGGAGGTTAGAACACCAACACAGAGACAGAGGAAGGGGACAGAAGTTAGAATGCCAAAACAGAGACAGAGGATGGGGACTGAGGTTAGAACGCCATCACAGAGACAGAGGATGGGGACGGAGGTTAGAACGCCATCACAGAGACAGAGGACTGGGATGGAGGTTAGAACAGCAACACAAGGACAGAGGAAGGGGGACGGAGGTTGAAACGCTATGATAGAGACAGAGGACGGGGACGGAGGTTAGAACGCCAACACAGAGAAAGACGAATAGGACGGAGGTTAGAACGCCAACACAGAGACAGAGGACGGGGACGGAGGTTAGATTGCCATCACAGAGAAAGAGGAAGGGGATGGAGGTTAGAACGCCAACAAAGACAGAGGACGGGGACGGAGGTTAGAACGCCAAAACAGAGACAGAGGACGGGGACGGAGGTTAGAACGCCAATACAGAGACAGAGGATGGGGACAGAGGTTAGAATGCCATAACAGAGACAGAGGATGGGGACGAAGGTTAGAACGCCATCACAGAGACAGAGGAAAGGGACGGAGGTTAGAATGCCAACACAGAGAAAGACGAATAGGACGGAGGTTAGAACGCCAACACAGAGACAGAGGACGGGGACGGAGGTTAGAACGCCAACACAGAGACAGAGGATGGGGACAGACATCTGGCCTAAAAGAGGGACATCCGGCGGAATTTATGGCAGCACCAAAACATTCCCAGAAATGAAACATCACTGATAGAGACTACTTTAAGGGTAATACTACGGTAAACATGGGACTTCCGGTTATGGCGTCTACCTGAGTGGCAGCAGGTTTTTGAGCTCCGATCCTGTATGCCCTATTTAGCACTTCCATCTTGCCAAATCGACCCTCAACCAACTAGTTTAGTTTAATAATCACTTATTGTTCATGTTGGGAATAAAAATGCAGAGAAAGAGAATTGCCAACCAGATTACAACGGCAACGAGTGGCGATGGACCACACCTCGGTGGATGGCGAGGAAGACTCAGAGGCGAGGAAGATTCAGAGGATGCTAAGGCAGGCCACCTAGCAGAGGGGGCTAACGTTTTAGTCGCCATTCATTTATTGTGAGCTGACTTCTCTGTTCAGTTGCGTGAGGTCGTCTCGTCTAACCAAGAGATAAAAGAAGCAATTGGTGCTTTTTCAGAGAAGCTAACGTTGGCAGAATCCTGCATTGGCAAAGCTGAAGATGACATTTCAGCACTAACTGGCAAGGAAAAGTCCGTTCAAAAGAAAGTTCATGAACACTAAAACTCGATGACCTCGAAAACAGACACCGAAGATCGAACCTATGGCTGATTGGATTGCCTGAGAAAACTGAAGGGGGGGAATTCCTTCAAACCTGGCTGCCGGAGATCCTCGGACTGGACACGTGTCCGAGCGCCGTTATTATCAAACACTTATCACTTATCATTAAGTTTCTTAACTATCAAGACAAAGTTTGAGTAATCGGTATCGGGAGCACCAAGTCATGTTCTTTCCAGACCTGTCTGTGGAGGAACAGAAACAACGAAGACAATATAACGGTGTGAAGCAGAAGCTCCGGGAATTAGACCTGGACTTTGGACTTATATTGCCAGCAAAGATGAGGATCTTTCACGAGGGCAGCAGACACCTGTTCCACACACCAGAGGAGGTGGAAGTCATCATTCAGCGGGTTTGTCAGTAGAAAGACAGGTGAACAACGACCGGCATTATGAACGCTAAGCCATCACAAGAATCACAATATTAAACACACAGATAATGCTTATACTGTAGATTGTATATCCTGAACACAAGTAAATTTGATTTGGATGTTTACATGTGCACATTTGACACAAGGGTGAGCTTGATGATATGTCAATATCTACAGGGTCAGAGCGATTTACCTATATAGTTTAGTGAGAACGTTTTGTTGCTTATTTATTTTGCTAGCTCCTTTTAAAGGATCAGTGAGCATAATGAAGTCACTACAAGTGGGGAGGGGTATCTGTGTAACTTCCTTCACAGGGGGCCGGGAGGGTTACGAGTGTTTGTGTTGTTATGAGTATTCTAATGTTCTCTTTGTTGACATTTTAGGTGCATTTCTTTCACAGGAAAGGCAAAATGTTATCAACAGGGCCATGCCATAATCACAGTATTAAAAAAATAGATAGAAATTTAGACCTTACGATAATCTCCTGGAATGTTAGAGGCCTAAAGAAACTAGTTAAAGTGAAACAGGTTATAAATAGGCTCAAGCAATATCATCCAAAAAATTTGTTTTCTTACAAGAAACACACCTACTGTCTAATGAAACAGGCAGTTTAAAGAAAAGATGGCCAGGTCAAGTAA
>NC_045752.1:20347190-20347350 GCF_008692095.1 Etheostoma spectabile
TTTTTCATCACATGCCAGGGGAATTGCAGTACTTGTTCATGAATCTATTCCTCTTTGTATACAAAAGACTGTTTTGGATCCAGCGGGCAGACTCATTATTATACAAGCCTCGTTAAAAGACCAAGACTTGATTCTTGTGAATTTATATGGTCCTAATAAT
>NC_045752.1:20347360-20347602 GCF_008692095.1 Etheostoma spectabile
GACCCAAACTTTTATAATAATGTATTTTTACTAATTTCTTCTCTACAGGGTGCCATAATAATTGGGGGGGATTTTACCTGCACCCTGGACCCAAAACTTGACCGTTCTTCAGGCATAGATCTAACTCATGCAAGGGCCAGGAAAATAATTTATCAGTTTATGCAGGAACTTAACCTAATTGATATTTGGAGAGTAGAAAACCCGGCAAAAAAAGAGTTCTCTTGTCATTCGGCTACACATAA
>NC_045752.1:20347612-20347698 GCF_008692095.1 Etheostoma spectabile
ATAGTCGCATTGATTACTTTCTTCTGTCCAAATTGCTTGTTCCTAATGTTAGTGGTTGTGTTTACAAGAGTATTCTCATTTCTGAC
>NC_045752.1:20347708-20347952 GCF_008692095.1 Etheostoma spectabile
TTCTGCTTAATTACTCAGCTTCTTCGGTTGTCCAGGGAAGAACACTTTGGCGCCTAAAGCCACAGTGGTTACAAAATCCCAAATTTCTTGACTATGTTGGGAAAAACATTGATGACTATTTTCAATTGATCACAACAGAAACATCTGCCTCGATAAGATGGGAAGCTTCCAAAGCTTTTATTAGGGGTCAAATGATGGGATACACAAGAAATAAATCAAATAAACAATATCTAGAGATATTGAA
>NC_045752.1:20347962-20348736 GCF_008692095.1 Etheostoma spectabile
GATATAAAGGAACTTGAATTAGGAATAACTGGTGATAACAATAGAGAAAAACATCAAAAATTAGCAATTCTAAAAGCGTAATATAACAGGTTGTCTACCAATAAAGCCCTGGTAGGTTTAATTAGATTGAAGCAGACTTATTATGATCAGGGAGAGAAAGCGGGGAAATACTTGCATTATGAACAACAAAATGAACGTGATTGTGATTGTGACTGCTAATGGAGACAAGTCATTTGATCCTCAAACAATTAATACACTTTTTGAATCGTATTACACGCAGTTATACTCATCGGAGTGTTTTAGTTACTAATGAATCCTTTCAAGATTTTTTTTTATCCGTTTTTTTGATCCCCATTCACTTAGTGAAGAAGCTAAAGCTGATTTAGATTCCCCTATCACATCAGCCAAAATTTCTGAAGCAGTTGACAAAATGAAAGGGGGAAAGGCCCCTGGCCCGGATAGGCTGCCTATCGACATCTATATAAATTTTAAGAACAAATAATATTGTTTGTAGAAAGCCTTAATTCTGGCAAACTTCCACCATCCTTGCGTAACTCACTTATAATTCGGCTATTAAAACCCAAAAAAACAGCAACAAAATGTGAGTCCTATTGACAAATTTATTGATTAATTCTGATGCAAAAATAATTGCTTAAATATTGGCACTGAGGCTTGAAAGATACCTGCCTTCTCTCTCTGATCCAGACCAAAATGGATTTGTTAGGGGGCGTCAAGCTTTCCACTGTGTCCGCAGGGTTCTCAATATTATTCATG
>NC_045752.1:20348746-20348983 GCF_008692095.1 Etheostoma spectabile
GAACATCCTGATACAGCAGTGCTCTCGTTGGATGCAGAGAAAGCCTTTGATCGGGTAGAGCATCATTATTTCCACAAAGTACTTTTTGGCGTTTTGGCTTTGGTAATTACTTTTCTAATTGGATTAAAGTTTTGTATAATAATTCGGGTTGCATCAGTATTAACTAACAATAATATATCCAAACCCTTCGAGCTTTCAAGAGGCACATGCCAAGGATGTCCCCTTTCACCTCTTCTG
>NC_045752.1:20348993-20358191 GCF_008692095.1 Etheostoma spectabile
CAATTGAGCCCTTAGCTATTGCCATTAGGATTACTTAAAATATTACTGGCATTAAAATAAATGAGACTGACAACAAAATAGGCCTATTTGCGGATGATATTGTGATTTTTTTTTTTCACCTAGAACAGTCGCTACATCACTTGTTTAATACCATTACTTCTTTTAGTAAGCTTTCCGGTTACAAAATCCATGAATACAAATCGGCTGTTCTTTTCCTTAAGTATTCTGAAAGAGTAAATCCCCCTGTTCAAACACCATTCAAAATAGTTAGAGACAGCTTAATTTATCTTGGTATTAGAATTATCCCTAAAATTGATGATTTAGTAGAGGCAAATTATAATTCAGTAATAGAGTCGGTTTTTGAATCTATTAATAGATTGTCCACGTTACCAATTTCCATGATAGGGTGTATCAATATACTTAAAATGAATGTTCTTCCAAAATGTCTTTACCTCTTTCATTCCATTCCTCTTGGTCCTTCTATTCGTTTTTTTTTTAAAGATGAAAAGCATGTTTTATAATTTCATTTGGAGCAACAGACGGCCTAGACTTTGCTTTTCTTTGCTTTATCTCCCCTATGATAGAGGAGGCTTGAAACTCCCAAACCTCCAATGGTACTATTGGACTACCCAACTTACTACTGCCTCTTGTTGGTTCTCACAAGAAACCTGGATGAGTTTGGAAAGAAACATGACATCTCCTCTACCACTCAATTCATAATTATATTCAGATAAATTAAAGGCATTAACACATAATCCCTTTGTTAAAAACTCTATTATGGTATGGTATGAGGTTCATAAACATATTGGTAAGATACCTGTGATATCTCAGTTTGCACCAATCTGGGGTAACAGCACTTTTACTGGGCTTCAATTCTTGGACAGACAAAAGCCTAAGTAAAATTGCAGATTTATTTAACAACAACATTCGAGAAATTTGAGACAAAAGTTTGACATCCAACCAAAACATTTTTTAAGTACCTGCAGATAAGAAGCTATATATTTAAGATAATACAGAAATCTTTATCTCCACCTATTCTTAACTGTACTGAAGAAATAGCAACAAAGCCACACCCTCTGACGTCAAGTTTTTATGCAATAATCGTGGGGGGATCAAAGGTCTCCTCAGAGAGTAAAAGATTGGCATGGTGTGAAGATTTACACTCTGCACTCTCAACTGAGGACTGGCAAAAGATTTGCTTAAAATCTCAAACACAAACAATAAATACCCATTTTAAATTACTTCAGTATAAATGGATAATGAGAACTTATGTAACACCAACTCAGTTAAATAAATTCAGCCCCAACAATCTAGATAAATGCTACAAATGTGGTAGAAAGGGTACATTACATCACTGCCAACGGGACTTTCCACAAATCCAGACTTTTTGGAGTGAAGTGATGGATATGATTTTACATGTCACGCCAAACTGTGTATCTTTGGCATTTTTCCCGTGAATCATAATCTTAGTAATGCAAACAAATCTATGATTACTCTCTGCATCTTACAAGCTGAATATACCATAGCTAAATCTTGGAAATCCACTATCAAACCAAGTGTTAATGTCTGGTTTACAGGACTGTCAGACTGTCTTGCACTGGAAAAACTCACTTTTACGTTAAAGGGTAAATATCTTGTCTTTGACAATTTGTAGAGATCTTTTATGGTGTTCTTAGAAGGGAGGAAAGCATTGGAGGCATGCTCTCCGTATATGTCAACCATCAACAACGGAGTATTGTTACGTATTAAGCCTGCCTGTCTTTGCTTAGTTTGCAGTGCTTTTCTCTTCAGGCCAACTCCAGGATAGGTTAACTTTTGGACCACAGGTGATTTCTTTAACGATCTTTTAGGGTGACCTACTGTGCCAACTATCGCATGTACAGCCCTGCCATGTTTACGTTTATTTTATTGAAGAAAAGCCTTACTGTATCAGTTCTGATTTGCACCTGTATTATTTGTTGTAGTGTGATTATGTTCTCTAAAATAAGTAAACACACTTGTTGAAAAAAAAAATATTAAGGTAAACATTTATGAATTTATGTAGGTCCATGTCTTTTTCAGCACTCACATAATTACATTTTCTGTAATATCAGCTTTGTGGTCATTAAACTGATCTTACTTTTCTCCAAATGCTTCACATTGAGACAAATATTAGGAAAAGATTTCAATTCAAAGCAATGAGTTTTTAATTAACAGTGTTATCTGTTATCCTGGGTGGTGAACTGCTGCTTATAATTCGCTCCACAGGTACAAAATAAAGCACCCATCTGTACAATAAACTCTCCTTGCTTCTATTAATCTATTCAGCAAAACAACGGCCAAATCTCAAGTTTATATCCAAATGGGGTGGGCATCAAACAGAGGCCCACCATGCATGCAGTTGGGGTGAAGACGACGCAGGAAGCAGACATCAACTAACTTTTGCCGAGCCCCAAAATTACAATACCCCCCCACACCCCCCCCACCCCTTTATCTTATGACAAACAAGTTATCTGCCACACGTAGAGAACTCTCCCTGCTGACTGGACTGCAGCACAAATCCTGACGCAAGGATTTTTCAACTCGACTGTAAAATGGGTTTATGTTAGCACCATGCTCTCCTGTTCCCCCCTCGGTCTCTCTGTGTGTCTCTATAAAACAGAGGAAAGACAAACAATGCTGCATTGGCCCCTCTGCATGACAGTGTTAAAAGGGTGAAAAGAGGGTTTACGCTGCAGTTTTTCCAGGTCACTGGGTGCTACGAGGGACATCGAGAAGTGGGAGTGAAGGTGGCAACTTTTCTAGTCTTTTCCATGTCCAGATCTCAAACACCACCCTATCCTCCTTTTGGTTCTAAACATGTGTTTGCCTCCCTGCTTGTGATGATGGTCAATATGGTGTTAAGAATTAGCACACACTAATTACTGCTAACTAACATTCTAGTTAACATTAACATAGGCACAGGCTAATTACTGCTAACTAACATGCTGGTTAACATTAACATAGGCGCAGGCTAATTATTGCTAACTAATATGCTAGTTAACGTTAACATAGGCATAGGCTAAGTACTGCTAACTAACATGCTAGTTAACATTAACATAGGCTCAGGCTAATTACTGCTAACTAACATGCTAGTTAATATTAACATAGGTACAGGCTAATTAAAAAACATTCTAGTTAACACTAACATAGGCCCAGGCTAATTACTGCTAACTTGCTAGTTAATATTAACATAGACACAGGATAATTACTGCTAAATAACATGCTAGTTAACATTAACATAGGCACAGGCTAATAGAGAGGAGAGGCTTACCCCCTTGGTTATTATGGAAACTGCGCAACCTCTAGGAAAGACCCGCCCTTCAATAGCATTCACACACTACTATTGTGTCCATGCTAACGCAAGGTAATGTAACCTGATTTGTTCATAGGGCGGGCTCTTTCTAAGAAGTTATGTGGGTTCCATAATAACGCGTTACTTATGGTGCATGTTTCTAGCTGATGCTACCAGTAGCTAGATAGCTTGGTTATATGTTTCATCACTAATCTAGTTGTGGTCTTGCAATGTGTGACCCTGAAGACCCCCAATCTTTACATATGATGACAGTCTTTAATGTTAGATGGGAGATGGTGTCACACTTTAATCTTTACAAAGTCTGTTCAGAGTCTTCTAGTGGATGGTAGTCGTAAGTTGTTTCAGGGGAAATGTCTGACATTATTATAGAGGCTATAATCAAAATATGGAAATCTGCATGCTCATTACTTGAGAGAGAAAACAGGAACGCACCAACTGGGGATACATAAACAGGCTGAAGTTAATGCAATGAATGATGAAAACACCCAACTTTTCTTTTCTGCCATAGATACTGCCGATTCCTTTGGGACATGTCAGAGATTAGCAGGGGTCTTTTTTCTTCTATAGTAAAAAACAACACCAACTAAAAATGTAATTTGAATACACATATTAGCAAATCGAGGAAGAATCTTAAAACCTATATTTATTATCCTCAGTACCTGTATATTTAACTTTAGCCAGGCGTTATAATTACTCGCTACAAACAGTCTTACAAAACATAAACTCCTGAATTTTCACCTGAATACCACCCACTACAATGATTACTTCAAACATTACAGTTACAGTCTTGACCATTTTAACCTGCTCCATGAAAGAGCTAAAAGTAGTTAACACGTAACATGCAAGTTGACGTTTTGGTGAGATTTGGCAACGTTTGACTCTGCTTGGGGCCTCCTATTTCAAATAGCAATCATAATGCTTCACTGCACTAACAGGCTTTGATATCAACAGTGAAGTGTTTTTTGACTTGGAAATTGTCCACTTGGTCTGTGCTTGTGCATTTAACTCAGGCTGAGCAGCCAACAGTGCTGAGAAATGGGGACGTTAAACGGGTCCTGATTTCTCAACTTCCTTTCAGTCTATGACTCAATGAGGTGCGCTTGTTTTCTTCTACTTGACGCCCCGGCCAGCAGGGCTGGTTGGTTTGGAGGTGGAGAAGTGAAGAGAAGAAGAAGAACCCAGGACGATGTTGACCCATAATCCTTTGGTGCCAATGTGACCTGGGGATCCTACAAAAAAAGAGAAACACAAAGGGTTGAGTATTTAAAAAAGAAAGTATCATGTAGGGTATATATGCATACTGCATATACTGTATATAGTGTGATAGTGTATATATATATTTTATTGTTAAAGAAACCACCTTCATAAGATGCATCAGCTTGATGGTACATCAGCTAATTGCTTAACGGTATAGTTCAGATTTTCTGAAGTGTGGCTGTATAAGATACTCATTTATAATCAGCGTATTATATACATTAGAGGGGGGTCGATGGAGGCAGCGGTAGAACATCAACTCCCATTGTGTTCTACAAGGTAAAATGACTGTTTTTGTCAAAGGAGTATGGTGGCTGTGAAGAGAACTGAGACAACGGCTAAGAAAGAAGTGTATCAGAGTGATCAGAGACTATATTCTTATTCTAGCTCTCATTAGTTACTCAAATGTGTGCTATCATGTTATTGACTATGCATATTTGCATTCTTAAAAAAAGGAAAGAAAACAGAGCAGAGATAACAGCTTCAGTTCCCTGTTGTAAAGAGCTGTCTGACAGCAAGGTAAAGGGCTGAAAATATTCTAAATATAGCGTCCACTTAAACTGACATAGATGTTTTAAGTGTGTAAAATGTGTTGATTTGGTGCCCCTGTCCACAGCAGGACACTACTTAGCTTCTGTGTTGGTACTCCTGCCTGCTTCTCCAAACTGGGGGCGCGGCAACTCCCCCCATCTACTGTAGCTAACACACTGACTATGGAGAAGTAGCTCATACAACCACATTTCATGCCTCTGTGCAACTAATAGCCAACACTGGAAGCATTATGTTTGTTTTCAGGTTGTCAGTCTGAATAAATGGTTTTCCCAGTTTGCTGTGGAGACCTTGACTGGCCTGCAAAGAGCTCTGAGCTCCATGGCACCAACACCTGTGGGATGAACTGGAAGGATCAACATCAGTGGCTAACCTCAGGTGGCTGAATGGAATTAAATCCCTGCAGCCACGTTTCAAAGTTGAGTAGAAAAGCTTCCTTAAAAACGGGGTGCTACATGTACTGTGTATGTACATGCATGTGTGAGTCACCAGGAGGCGTTGCCATGGCAACACAGAGGGTGACTTGTGTCTGTTTGTGTAGGACGGAGTCGTTCTGACATCTGAACACAGGCTTTATCTCCTCTGGACTGGGTGGCAAGTCTGAGAGAGAGAGAGAGAGAGAGACTAGTACTACACTCTTATTTGACTGAAGGAGATTTAAGTTAATCCTGGGGAACTCTGCGCAAGCCAAATCTGTGCATTAATCATTTATCACATTTTCTTTGTCTGTGAACTTATGCAAACCCACCATGTGACAACAAAGCATGCAGAAAGTGAGAGTCATGTGGAGCGCAACACAAAGCCAAACCCGAGCTCTGTTTCCACTCTGCTGATTCAGTGTTATGTACTTATGTTAAGAATGACATTTAAGACCGTTATCACAACATCAAACAACAAGATGTAATTTTCCCTAGAGCAAAGCAGTTCTTTCAGCAAATTCTAAGGTCAAAAGGTCAGTACGGTTTTCTAAAAAACCTGTGATCACATACAACATCTAACCTTTGTTCTCATTCAAATATTTGCCTCTTTAAAGTGGACCTATTAAGCTTTTCCGTACTTTCTGTCATATCTACAATGTTATAATGTCAGATTTGCATGTTAAACATGGCAAAAACAAATAATGAGGTAAACGTATTTTTAGAGAAATCCCAGTGAGCTAAAATGTTTCCAACTGTTCTGGACTCTCAGGTTTCAACAGTTTTTTCTCTTCCTGGCTAGGTGTCACGTAGCGCCTTCTCTGATTGGTCCTCTGCTCCAGCCAGGCAGGACTGAAGTGTTTTTGGAGGTAAAGTTTTTTTGGAACAGTAAAGCATGTAAACACATGTATGTATGAACCTGAAAATCCTATATAATAGTTCCGTTTTAAAACTAAAGTGTGTGTGTGTGTGTATGTGTGTGCGTGTGTGTGCAATGCATACTTCTGTAGAAGTGGTTGCGGGCGAGCAGACAGGCTGGAGAGTTGACGCTAGTCATGGTGTGTCAGATCTGTCGTGTTGCTGACCTACAAGGCCAGAATGCTAGAGACAGAGAGAGAAAGAGAGGAAGAAAGAGAGAGGGGGGGAGAGAAAGAAGGAGAGAGGACATGACTCAGCTCAAGTCAGACCTCAAAGCTGTCCAATCGTCGTCACTCTAGTCTACAGTTTCAGCAGATGACTCGGACAGGGGTTTTCATTAATGAATCAGCTAGACAGCAGTTGCATGTGAACACATTTTGTGTTTAGAGATCTTTAAAAAAGCTGTGTCCAACCCAAATAAACTACGCACAAAAAGTAAGGAAATTTATGTTGGCAATAAATCTTACACCATTGGAAAGCCGGATTATTTCCCTTTTAAATGGTGCCACATTGGTAAGGCACATCTATTTGTGGGATAAGCAGCAGAGCGGAGTATGTGGGCTGTGTCCATGAAAAATGTGCCAAATCCTCTCTTTCAATGCCAAACCGTTTTTCTTTGCTGTTGCTATTAAGCAATTGAGGGCATTCTCAATGCAGAGAGATATTGAGTTGAAATTCTTCAACTAGTGTCAATCCCACATGTGGCCTACAACAGGCTGTTGTGGCTGTGTATGGTTCTTCCACACGCTACTGACGCTCCTGTTTGTGAAATGAATAAATTGTTGAATTGCCTTATAGTCTTGTTACTTTTTTTGGGCATCAACTAGTTGTTTCAGCTCCAACTTATTGAGAGAATCCACATCTCGTTTCCATTTGGTAAAAAAAGATTAATATTTAAACAACAGCAACAACAATATGTAAACAACTTATGAATAGAATTAGTTTTCCTTTTTATGTTTTCCTTTATTTTATTCTATATTTATTTAATTTTATTTTTATTTTTTGATAACAATAAAGCTGAACCTTACATACGGTACGTACAGTATAGTATCAGTACATGCTGTTAAATTAAAACAGAAAGTTCAATCTGCACAGAGACAGCGAGTCCAAAGAAGAGCGTCAGGGGGAAGACGGAGATGTGGTGAAAGGACAGGACGTACATACTGAACTGAGCTGCATGTCCAACCACGCAAACACAGCAAACGATTATTCCAATGAACTTTTGGTTTGTTCAACCTGTCACCTGGGACCCTAATTCTGCTATTATTAGATTTTGTGTGTGTGTGTGTGTGTGTGTGTGTGTAGGAAGGAAGGGAATTGACACCAAAAACATTGTCTCCCTGTAGATGCCTTAATTTATATCTCACTAATAATATTTTTACCATTTCCTATTTTGGACTTTTATTGATAGAACAGCTTGAGGTCAGGAAAGGGGGGGGGGGGGGGGTGCTGGGTACATGGGGCACCCACAGTCTAGGTGACCTAGTGGTCGCCCCATTTTTGGCATTTCCATTATTATCATACGCGTTCTCCCATTTGCCACTTCTGACAGTTCCTGGAGGACCTGTCACAGGTCCAAAGTCAACATATCATCTTTGTTTATCGTGTTTCCAGTTGGCTTAGTAATAATTAACATGACATGACAAAAAAGTTAAGAGTGCCAAGTTTTCTTTTCATGCTTCAGCCCGTTTACAACAAATTCATATGTTTCCCAAGATTTGTTAAGTACGTTCTGCCATGGGGGCGCCCTTGTAGCTCACCTGGTTGAGCGTGTTCCTCGTGTACAAAGGCTTAGTGGGCCGGGTTGATTGATGTCAACTATTAGATCAGTAATTTAATAATCCCCAAAAAATAGAATTCTCTGATGTCAGCTTGTTAAGTGTGAATAATGTTCTAGTTTCTTCTCTACTCTGGGACCGTAAGCTGAATATTTTTGAATTGTGGACAAAACAAGACATGTGAGGACGTCATCCTGGGCTTTGGGAAACACTGATCCGTATTTTTCACCATTTTCTGACATTTTTTAGACCAAACAAGTAATCGATTAATAGAAGTATAATCAACAGAATAATTGACAATAAAAATAATTGTTAGTTGCAGGGGCCTAATTTACGCTGTGTGCAGCTCTACAACAAAATTAGATTAAACCCATGTAACTGTAAAAGAAAATTAGGAAATCAATAGGTGGCGTCAACGTTTCCATTATGGCTGCTGCTACAAATAGATCAATGAATGTGATACATTCTTTAAAGCTACCAGACCAAACAGTCATTTTAACACTGGGGTCGCTGGTCTACCACTGCCTTGATCAGTTAGTGTTAGTGTGAATCAGAACTAACCTTTAAAACAGGATTTAACAGATGTTTGCTTAAGTCAAAGTCAACAACCCATGGGCTATTTGTTAAGGTCTCTCCTGTCCTACTTCAGTCAAGCTAGCAATGTTAGTTTAAGATAAAAGTTACTTTTTTTGGTGACGGGAACACTCAAAATATTTGATTTGGTGTTGAAATCTACGGCCATGGAGTGTCTGGTGATTTTCAAGCTTTCATGCAAGCAATGGGTCATTTATTTTTACCGATAAGATTCGCTGGAGGTTCCAGGGATCATGGTTCTGTTGTGACAACCTTGCTGCTCCAGTTTAGGTTTGAGTTCCTTGTTTGTGTTGTAAACACACATTTACAGTGCCTTGCGAAAGTATTCGGCCCCCTTGAACTTTTCAACCTTTTG
>NC_045752.1:20358201-20366095 GCF_008692095.1 Etheostoma spectabile
CAGGCTTCAAACATAAAGATATACAAATTTTATTTTTTGTGAAGAATCACCAAAAAGTGGGACACAATTGTGAAGTGGAACAAAATCTATTGGGTATTTTAAACTTTTTTAGCAAATAAAAACTGAAAAGTGGTGCGTGTAAAAGTATTCGGCCCCCTTGCGTTAATACTTTGTAGAGCCACCTTTTGCTGCATTACGCTGCAAGTCGCTTAGGGTATGTCTCTATCAGTTTTGCACATCGAGAGACTGAATTCTTGCCATTCTTCCTTGCAAACACGCTCGAGCTCAAGGTTGGATGGAGAGCGTTTGTGAACAGCAGTTTTCAGTTCTTTCCACAAATTCTCGATTGGATTCAGGTCTGGACTTTGACTTGGCCATTCTTACACCTGGATACGTTTATTTGTGAACCATTCCTTTGTAGATTTTGCTGGGGGGGGGGGGGAAAAAATGTTTGGGATCATTGTCTTGTTGGAAGATAAATCTCGTCCCAGTTTCAGGTCTTTGCAAACTCCAACAGGTTTTCTTCCAGAATGGTCCTGTATTTGGCTGCATCCATCTTCCCCTCAATTTTAACCATCTTCCCTGTCCCTGCTGAAGAAAAGCAGGCCCAAACCATGATGCTGCCACCACCATGTTAGACAGTGGGGATGGTGTGTTGAGGGTGATGAGCTGTGTTGCTTTTACGCCAAACATATCGTTTTGCATTGTGACCAAAAAGTTCGATTTTGGTTTCATCTGACCAGAGCACCTTCTTCCACATGTTTGGTGTGTCTCCCAGGTGGCTTGTGGCAAACTTTAGACAAGACTTTTATGGATATCTTTGAGAAATGGCTTTCTTCTTGCCACTCTTCCATGAAGGCCAGATTTGTGCAGTGTACGACTGATTGTTGTCCTATGGACAGACTCTCCCACCTCAGCTGTAGTTCTCTGCAGTTCATCCAGAGTGATCATGGGCCTCTTGGCTGCATCTCTGATCAGTCTTCTCCTTGTCTGAGCTGAAAGTTTACAGGGACGGCCAGGTCTTGGTAGATTTTCAGTGGTCTGATACTCCTTCCATTTCAAAATGATCGCTTGCACAGTGCTCCTTGGGATGTTTAAAGCTTGGGAAATCTTTTTGTATCCAAATCCGGCTTTAAACTTCTCCACAACAGTATTACGGACCTGCCTGGTGTGTTCCTTGGTCTTCATGATGCTCTCTGCGCTTTCAACAGAACCCTGAGACTATCACAGAGCAGGTGCATTTATACAGAGACTTGATCACACACAGGTGGATTCTATTTATCACCATCAGTCATTTAGGACAACATTGGATCATTCAGAGATCCTCGCTGAACTTCTGGAGTGAGTTTGCTGCACTGAAAGTAAAGGGGCCGAATAATTTTGCACGCACCACTTTTCAGTTTTTTATTTGCTAAAAAAGTTTAAAATATCCAATAGATTTCGTTCCACTTCACAATTGTGTCCCACTTGTTGGTGATTCTTCACAAAAAATAAAATTTTTATATCTTTATGTTTGAAACCTGAAATGTGTCAAAAGGTTGAAAAGTTCAAGGGGGCCGAATACTTTCGCAAGGCACTGTAGCTGCTGTGCTCGAGCGTCAGCTGTGTCCTTAAAAGGAACATGTTAATCCAAATCTTTTATTTTATGCTAATTCAGTTGTGGTTGCTGGGACATTGGTGACACAAAAGCATTTGGCATTTGCAAAAATATCTAGAGATAAGAGACAGAACAAACCGTCTCATATTGGAGATTTGTCTGCAAAATATAGCACACTTAAAATGTCTTAGAGAGACAAGAGTATTGTTTAATACATAAAGATTTTATAGCTCTGAGTCTATGCGGTATTTCATATTTGGGTGACTCTTCACATTCTAAGGCTGATTGAAATCTCACTCAACACCAAGTGCTGTGCTGTGGAACTCCTGGGTGGGGCCAGCGGGGGGAAACACTACTGTGCATATTCATTGGGCTGCATGTCATGGAGGTAACCCTGAAAGCTTAGAAACGTTTTTGCCGTATTTTAAGTTCCAGTATCCTGTTATTATAATACATCCATGCTCTTCTCTGAGGGGAATCCCCGTGAAGTTTTGGGTTTCATGTGCAGCACAGGAGTCACGTAGCATCCAAGTCAAAATGTCAGCAGCTGTTCTTACTTTGCGGATAGTATGTGAATGTAGATCAGAGGTCAAAGTGATGTAAATGGAGGGTCTCCTTCCATCAGCATGACAGTGCAGAATTATTTTGATAATCGTTATACTTAGATACTTTTACACATCAGTGCAGGACTTTTACAGTGTGGTATTAGTATTTTGGTAAAGGATTGGAATACTTCCTCCACTTGCTCTTAACAAATGTGTGGATACACCCTTCTCAGTTTATTATGCGCTTTTAACTGATTGTTAAATACCAGCTTTTAACTGATTGTATGATAAGTGTGGCATTATTATTTTGGAAGTTAGTGTGCACTTGTCGTTTAAAAATCCCATGAAAAGAACAGTAAGAACAAATGTGCCAAAGCCAACCTGGAGACAGTCTAATCCACTTTCAGTTCTTCTCAGTGACTGCACCAGTTCCCAGAGCACTTCTGCTCCTCAGCATCCTGTGCATGCATCTGTGGGTTGGGAACCAGGGGGTTGCTGGTTCAAGTCCCCATGCGTATCAAAGTACAGAGTGTGGCCTGGTAGCTGGAGAGGTGCCAGTTCAACTCCTGGGCACTGCCAAGGTGCTCTTGCGCAAGGCACCGCACTCAACCAACTGCTCGTGGTGCCTGTCCAGCAGTTGCAGCCCCTCCCCCTGACATCTTAACATTTGTGCATGTCAAGGACGTGAGCATGAGTGTGTATTTCAGTCCTGTGTGCAGTGTGTTCTAATAACAGAGTGAAAAAATAGTAATTTCCCCTGGGGATCAACATGGTAAAAATGTAATTGTTAAACATAATCTTACTGGATTATTTTGATAAAATACATACTCTGCTCGTCTAAACTGGCAGTTGGGGAATTGAAACTATGATATTGCACTAAAAACAGTAACTGAGTATACAGGCATCAGTCTGTTTTGTCTCTCACCTCCTGCAGCTGACTGAACCCTGTGAAACATGCTTCACTTGTGGCTGTGCAGCCTGTCATCTGCAGAGCAAATATACATCACCTACTTGCTTCAAATAGTCTCATTAGGATATAAATCAAACACTAGAAAGATTATTTAAGACAATATTTGTCAGTTGAGCTAGGGGTTGGTGTGACAATATCAAGGTACAGATAAAAAAAAACCAAAAGATTATGATAAGTATTATGCAAAGAAAGATGAAACTATGTGCCCATAATATGCTGTCCAAAGGATGAGTTTTGAGAGAATATCATGACTAATTTAAAGTTCTAATTTAAAAAAAAAGAAAATTAGAACTTTAGTGGCTCTTAAAGGGACGGTTTAGCCCAAAATCAAAAAGGCGGAGCAGCAGCTACACGGCAAAGGCTCTTGACTAAGCGTCCTTGTTTTACGTGATGGGAGTGAGAATGTGTTGCTATCGAGGTTGTTAAGTGTGAGTTGCCCAGTGTTGAGATCTCAACTGTGTTACAGTGCAGAAGGAAGCATCCTCATGGACGAGCGGCTCGTGCCCCGCAGCTGAGCTCTAACTGTAGCTAACCGACACTGCTAGTTCACCTGCTCTAGCTAACGCTTCCGCTCAGCCAAGGCAGATGCCATTAATGTTGTTTACATGTTTTCATGCTGTCACAATCACTTACCTCTCGTCCATGAGTATGCTTCCCTATGTGCAGTGATACGGTGGGATATTGTAGTTTGGTACAAAGAACATTTTTCCTACATGAAATTGCTTAAAATTGTGTGTGGATTTTATCAGTAACTGGGTTATGATTTCTGGAAAGAGACATTGGTGTTGAGTTTTTCAAACATATTGTTTTGCCAATTAGAGCACCACTAGCCAAGTCCATCTGGTTCCATTGTAAGACATGTCTGGACAACTCACACAAAATATTAGATTGATGAATAGCACTAATACAGGCAGGTGGGGAAAATGTATTTTTGACTTGGGGTGAACTGTCCCTTTAAACACGTCAGGCCAGGAGGGTTTCAGACACAGTCTGGGATTGGAACATAATGGAGTAAAAGTGAAACTGGAGCTGGTTGAGAGCAGAGCTGCACTCGGGCCAAGAGTTTCCCCTACAAGTCACAAGCCAAAAAGTCAAAGGGCAAACAAGGTGACTCTCAAATTAAAACCAACTATAAGTATCAAAAATAAATGACCAAACACTATTACTATTACTATTACTTTAGAAAGTGACTGGTGTTAGCTTTGAAATGTAAGAGCAAGAAACATAACACACACATACATAGGTTACCATGTGCTGCAAAAAATATTCAATCTATTAAATTATAGTTAATCTGGTCAAATCATACTACAGCTGTCACCTTGAATCATTTTTATTTTCATATTTTTATGCAAGCGCCACTTAAATAATACACTAATCTTCATATTTAGTAGGATGAAACAGATCATGTTAGTTTGTAGCAAAGGATACTTAACAACCTTCCTTCATTTCCTGTGCTTTTCACAACAAATAGGATCCTTGGCCCCCCTTTTATCTTTGCTTGCAGTCTGCACTTTCTGATCAAACTATGCAACATGTAAGCTTTGGAGCATTTAGTCACTCAGCAACAAGTTAGACACCAGCTCTGTTCAAGTTTTCATGTAGGACAAAAATTACAAAGATTGTTACAAGGTCATTTACATATTTCTGCCTAGTGTATATTGTGCACAAAAACAGACTAGAGAAGTTTAAAAGTCTTACCTTTACTCAATGTTTGATGTTAATCAGGCTTTTTAAATCCAATACTTTGAGAAACCATATTGTGAGCAGATGTCCAAAGCAGATAGGAGTGACGCAGTGAAAAACAGTGATGATTGATAGAGGGATGATGAAGCATCAGGAGGCCAATCAATTGCTTGTTGTTTCACTTTACTTCTCAGCAGTGAAGTGTCTCCTCTCAGCACAACACACCTCCTGTATTTGCTTAGGGGGGCAGACCCTCCCTGACCCCTCCCTCACCCTTCCCCATGAATCTCTTTTTGTGAAGCTGTGTCTCAAATCGTGCACTTCTGTACTTACACTTGCTATTTTGAGTACATAGTGCATTTACACAGACAAAGTGGGCTGCGTGTACTTGGATGCTGCACTCAAAGCAGACAAAATGTTGAGTGTGGATGGCTGAACACAAACAGGTCTTTGCTCCGCAACGTATTTTCAAACTTGTGAAAATGGTGGTGAAGAAGCTGCTAAGCTGCTAAACTGCTGCACTTCCTTGACTCCTCAACTCCTCCACCCTTCCACTCCTCGACTCCTTGATCCTCTGGCTTGTGACCTGGAAATCATTGTCAGTGCGCCATGTTGAAGGATGGACATTGAGAATCAAGCACCAAGGAGGCTCCTCAATGGAGTTATAATCGAGGTATGACTCCACGTAGCAAATTGGATAAAGGCTTCAAATTGTACGTTTCATAATTTCTTTAACCTTTGAAGGTGGTTTGCTAATGCTAGGGTGTTTTAAGACTCTGTCCTGCTTCAGGTAAATCATGCTTTCAACAAAGATTAATCATGTGTATATACCTCTCACTTTATGAAAGTATCAGAGAAAAACAGGGCTACAAATGAGATCTCTGAGAGCCCACTGCTACCGCTCAATGAAGAAACTAAAGCCACCACACCAGCTGAGAGTAGGACTTGATTAAGTGACCCGTTCAAAGTTCTGTTGAACTTGTTCAAGGTTCCGTTCAGCACAAGTTTTGCTCAATTAACGTTACCACATTTCAGCTTTGATTACCATAGCTGAGAGAACACCTTTGTCTGTGGTTTTCACCATAGCTGAAGTGTGATAGCCTAATACAGAACAGGCTATCTGAGTGGGAGTTGCCATGCATTGTTGTTGGGTCTGTTGTAAACAAATTGGAGTTTGGTTTAAAATGTAAACAATAATGGAATTTCTCTTTTTGCCTGATTTGATGAATGCAAAGACAGTAAAATATTCCACTCAGCTATTCTTCAAACTGCTGGAATTCAACTCAAAACTGTCCTGTCATCTTTACTTCATTCACACAGTATTGGCAGAGGAGTAGGTGAGTGGTGCGACAATGTAGCCTAGTGCCAATGAAAACAGGTTTTGCTCCCAATTCCTTTTGAATAGTAGAAACATCAAGTACAAAAGAAAGTAAGAGTGACCATATGTTTATAAAGGTAGGTAAATGTCGCAAGGTGAGTGGTGGGAGGCAGTCTAGTGAAGTGGTGCAAGGCAGTAGGAAAGTGATGCAGAAAAGCCCAAAAGTGACAGGAGACAGTAGATGAGTTGCTCTGTCCCAGGTTTTTTCCTAAAAGGAAAATGTCTTCCCCACTGTTGCACTAGTTGCTTGCTCTTGGGGGTATAACTAGAATTATTGGGTCTTTGGAAATTGTAGAATGTGGTCCAGACCTACTCTATCTGTAAATTATAGAGTTTGGCCTAGACCTACTACTAACTTTTGTTAGGATTTGGTACTACAAATAAAATTGAATTGAATTGAAATGTCATGGTAGAAAATGTGGTTCCAGTACAGTTAAACGACAAATCAGTTAGCATAAAACACTCACATTAGACATAAAAATGTGACACTAATTACACAGATGACACAGTGTAAATGAACGCCCTGCTGCATTTAAGTTTTCCTCTGTTCAACTTGCTGTGCAGTTAAATCTGTACAAAGGTTACTCTGTATAAAGGTGATGGGAAACTGGGCCGGCAGGAAAAGCTGGCTGGAGCAGCAGACATGCAGTCTGTCATTCAGTCATATGATTCCAGTGCTTGAAGTGGAAAAAAAAGTCTTGGTACTCTCTTGCATTGGAAAATCATTCACATTTGAGATTTCTACAGTGAAAAACAAAACTTGGAGACATTGAACTTGCATCTCTGTAGATTTTAATTGTTTTGTGCAGTGACAGCTGTTGCTTGCCCATGTCTGTATCAAATGCTTGAATTAAACATTCCCTCCATTCTGTTGACCGCTTCAGTCCCCTCTCTGTCCGGCCAGCAGGCGACAAGACGCTGCTACATGTTCTGTAGCCCAGTTTGTGAGCTTTAAAAATGAGCGAGCGGTTTGTGGAGCAAAACAGACCAGCCATCCGTGTGTTCTGTTACTTACTTTACTGTTGACGTTGGTGTCACTGACTAAGGTAACGTTAAGGTTGGTAGCTGCAGACTTCTCATTAATGCTACCTGTTCCGCTCACATCAACGCTAACATTAGTTTGAAGCTCATGTATCATACCTGATGTTTCTGGTTGGACTTGGACCTCTGTTGACGTGTCCGGCGCTGGCACACACGTCCTTTTCAATTCAATTCAATTCAATTCAATACAATTTTATTTATATAGCGCTAAATCACAACAACAGTTATCTCATTGCGCTTTCCATAAAGCAGGTCTGTACCATGCTCTGAGATGTTATTTACAGAAGGTTACAGATACAGAAACCCAACAGTTCCCACCAAGAGCAAGCACTAGGCCACAGAGGTAAGGAAAAACTTCCTTTAAGAGGCAGAAACCTTGAGCAGAACCATGGCTCAGGGTGGGAGGTCATATGCCTTGACCGGTTGGGGGTGAGAGAGAGAGAGACAGAGAGAGAGAGACAGAGAGAGAGACACACAGACAGACAGACAGACAGAGACAAGGACAATTGTAGCAGAGGGTGTCGAGCAGGAACATGGAGGCAACAGGTGACTCCAACCACAGATTCAGAGCTAGAAACACCTTCAGAAAGCAATAGGAGGAGAGAGAAGAGGGGCGAGAGAGTACAAGACTCTGGGGACGAGAGAGCACAAGAAAGGGAAAGGGAAGAAGTTGAGTTAGT
>NC_045752.1:20366105-20366697 GCF_008692095.1 Etheostoma spectabile
AATGGAATGAGGTTGCATACAGATGGCGAGAAGGAGGAAGAGAGAGGTGCTCAGTGCATCATGGGAAGTCCCCCATCAGTCTAGGCCTATAGCGGCGTGACTAAGGGATGGTTCAGGACTCTCTTGAGCCAGCCCAAAGAGGAAAGTCTTAAGCCTACTCTTAAATGTGGAGCCGGTGTCTACCTCCTGAACCCAAACTGGAACCTGGTTCCGCAGGAGAGGAGCCTGATGGCTGAACGCTCTGGCTCCCATTCTACTTTTAGAGACTCTACGAACCACAAGTAACCCTGCATTCTGGTGGGGTAGTAAGGTACTATGAGCTCATTAAGATAAGATGGTGCCTAACCATGAAGAGCTTTGTAGGTGAGAAGAAGGATTTTAAATTCTATTCTGGATTTTACAGGAAGCCAATGCAGAGAAGCTAAAACAGGAGAGATGTGATCTCTTTTCCTGGTTCCTGTCAGAAAACGTGCTGTAGCATTCTGGATCAGCTGAAGAGTCTTTATGGACTTTTTCGAGCAACCTGATAATAAAAAATTGCAGTAATCCATCCTAGAAGTAACAAATGCATGGACTAGTTTTTCTGCATCAT
>NC_045752.1:20366707-20366856 GCF_008692095.1 Etheostoma spectabile
AATATTCCTGATTTTTGCAATATTACGTAGGTGAAAAAAGGAGGCCCTTGAAATTTGCTTTAAGTGAGAATTAAACGACATGTTCTGATCAAAGATGACTCCAAAATTCCTCACAGTAGTGCTGGAGGCCAGGGTGATGCCATCCAGAA
>NC_045752.1:20366866-20370515 GCF_008692095.1 Etheostoma spectabile
TTTGGATAATGCGTCACGGAGGTGCTTGGGCCCCAGAACAATAACTTTAGTTTAGTTTAACATTAGAAAATTACAGGTAATCCAGGTTTTAACATCCTGGAGGCAGATTTGAAGTTTAGCCAGCTGTAGCTAAATTTAAGGATGCGATTCCGCTAGCATTTAATTCATTACCAAGTCCCAAAGTAACGGAGGACTCCTATGCTATTAGTCCCTCCCAAATCGATCATTTTGTTGATAGTGCAGCAGGCTCGCTGCGAATGACTCTAGACTCTGTTGCCCCTCTAAAAAAGAAGATAATAAAACAAAGAAGGTTAGCTCCATGGTATAACACTGAAACTCGCAAATTAAAGCAAATATCGCGGAAACTTGAGAAGATCTGGCGCTCCACCAAACTGGAAAATTCTCGTTTAACCTGGCAAGATAGTCTTAAAACGTATAGGAAGGCCCTCCGTAATGCCAGAGCAGCGTACTACTCGTCATTGATAGAGGAAAATAGGAACAACCCCAGGTTTCTTTTCAGCACTGTAGCCAGGCTAACAGAAGGTCACACCTCTACTGAGCCAAGTATTCCCATAGCTCTTAGTAGTAACGACTTTATGAGATTCTTCAATGATAAAATTATAACTATTAGAAGCAAAATTCACCAAGACCTGCCTTTAACTGGCTTATCTCTAAACTCAGGAACCTTAGAAACAGCTGTAAAACCAGATACATGTTTTGACTGCTTTGCTTCACTTGATCTTATCAATTTAATTCAATTATTCTTCATCTAAGCCATAACCTGCCTCTTAGATCCCATCCCGACTAGGCTACTTAAAGAAGTTTTACATTAGTCAACACTTCATACTGAATATAACCAATTTGTCTATTAACAGGCTATGTACCACAGAACTTTAAGTAGCTGTAATTAAACCTCTTCTGAAAAAGCCAAACCTTGATCCAGATGTTTTAGCAACTATAGACCTATATCCAACCTTCCATTTCTCTCTAAGATTCTTGAGAAAGCAGTCGCCAAACAGCTGTGCGACTTTCTGCATGGCAACAGCTTATTTGAGGATTTTCAGTCAGGATTTAGAGTTCATCATAGCACAGAGACAGCACTGTGAAAATTACAATGACCTCCTAATTGCTTCAGACAAAGGACTTATCTCTGTACTTGTGTTATTAGATCTTAGCGCTGCATTTGATACCATTGACCATTATCTTATACAGAGATTGGAACATTTAATTGGCATTAAAGGGACTGCTCTAAGCTGGTTTAAGTCTTATTTATCAGATCGATCTCAGTTTGTAATGTTAACGATGAATCCTCGTGACGCCAAGGTTAGTCATGGAGTCCACAAGGATCTGTGCTTGGTCCATCCTGTTCACTTATATATGCTTCCTTAGGCAGTATTATTAGGAAACACTCCATAAACTTTCATTGTATGCAAATGATACTCATTATATCTATCAATCAAGCCGGATGAACTAATCAGTTAGTTAAACTTCAAACGTGCCTTCAAGATATTAAAACCTGGATGACCTGTAATTTTCTAATGTTAAACTCAGATAAAACTGAAGTTTTGCTCTCGGACCCAAGCACCTCCGGACGCACTCCAAAGATATAGTTACTCTGGATGGCATCACCCTGGCCTCCAGCACCACAGTGAAGAATCTTGGAGTCATCTTTGATCAGGACATGTCCTTTAATTCCCACTAAAGCAAATTTCAAGGATCGCCTTTTTCACCTACATAATATTGCAAAAATCAGGAATATCCTGTCTAAAATGATGCAGAAAAACTAGTCCGCATTTGTTACTTCTAGGTTGGATTACTGCAATTCTTTACTATCAGGCTGCTCGAAAAAATCCATAAAGACTCTACAGGATCCAGAATGCGCAGCACGTGTTCTGATGGGAATCAGGAAAAGAGATCACGTTCTCCTGTTTTAGCTTCTCTGCATTGGCTTCCTGGAAAATTTAGAATAGAATTTAAAATCTTCTTCTCACCTACAAAGCTCTCATGGTCAGGCGCCCATCTTATCTTAAAGAGCTTATAGTACCTTACAACCTGGGAGAGAAACTACGCTCCAGAATGCAGGTTACTGGTGGTTCCTAGAGTCTCTAAAAGTAGAACGGGAGCCAGAGCGTTCAGCTATCAGGCTCCTCTCCTGTGGAACCAGGTTCCAGTTTGGGTCCGGGAGGCAGACACCGTCTCCACATTTAAGAGTAGGCTTAAGACTTTCCTTTTTGATAAAGCTTATAGTTAGGGCATAGAATCGAATATTGTTAGGGAGTAGTAGTTAGTCACATAGTTTTCAGATTTATCTATCATATAATATAACTAAAGGGAGACTTGGCATACAGCCCGATCCGGTTGGGGGAGTTCTGGCCCGGCCGGGCTGGAGCTCTCTTTACCTTGTCTCTCTTGGTTTTGTTGTAATAGTTTTAGACAGCTGGGGACTTATTTTGATACACTAGTTAGGGCATAGAATCGAATATTGTTAGGGAGTAGTAGTTAGTCACATAGTTTTCAGATTTATCTATCATATAATCAAGAATATAATAGAACTAAAGGGAGACTTGGCATACAGCCCGTTCCGGTTGGGGAGAGTTCTAGCCCGGCCGGGCTGGAGCTCTCTTTACCTCGTCTCTCTTGGTTTTGTTGTAATAGTTTTAGACAGCTGGGGACTTATTTTGATACACTGATCTCCTCTCTCCTCTATCTTTCCTCTTTCCATTCATGGCTCCATGTCCCAGAAATGCTTGTTACTAACCTAGCTCTGGGGAGTATTCCCCGGAGTCCTTATTTTCTTTTTTCCCCAGCATGTTCCCTGGATCAGAGAGGCTCCGAAATCAGGTAGAGCTATCGCCATGGTCCCGCTACACGTTTGTGATGCCTGTTCAACTGCTACACTGCGGTGTCCTGCTACGTCCTGCTACGTCCTGCTACGTCCTGCTGTGCCTTGTAATGCCGCACGCGCGCTATGCTTGAACTACTACAAAGAACTGCTACAACTACACATTTTTCTATTTTTGTTATTGACTTCATTCTAACCCCAACCGGCCCGTCAGACACCGCCTACCAAGGCCTGGGTCTGACCGAGGTTTCTGCCTAAAAGGAAGTTTTCCTCGCTACTGTCGCACTTGCTTGCTCTGGAGGAAACCACTAGACTGTTGGGTCCTTGTAAATTCTGGAGTGTGGTCTATCTGTAAATGTCTGAGATAACTTTGTTATGAATTGATACTATAAATAAAATTGAATTGAAAAATTGAATTGAATTGATTAGTTTCATCCGGCTTGATCCATAGATATAACTGAGTATCATCTGCATAATAATAAAAGTTTATGGAGTGTTTCCTAATAATATTGCCTAGAGGAAGCATATATAAAGTGAACAGGATTGGACCGAGCACAGATTCTTCTGGGACTCCATGAATAACTTTGGCGTGCATGGAGGATTCATCGTAAACATGCAAAAACTGAGATTGATCTAATAAATAAGACCAGCTTAGAGCAGTTCCTTTAATGTCCATTTAAGTGTTCCAGTCTCTGTAATAGGATATGATGGTCAATGGTATCAAATGCAGCGCTAAGATCTAATAACACCAGTACAGAGAGGAGTCCTTTGTCTGATGCAATTAGGAGGTCATTAGTAATTTTCACA
>NC_045752.1:20370525-20372043 GCF_008692095.1 Etheostoma spectabile
TGCTGTCTCTGTGCTATGATGAACTCTAAATCCTGACTCCTCAAATAAGCTGTTGCTATGCAGAAAGTCACACAGCTGTTTGACAATTGCTTTCTCAAGAATCTTAGAGAGAAATGGAAGGTTGGATATAGGTCTATAGTTGGCTAAAACATCTGGATCAAGGTTGGGCTTTATCAGAAGGGGTTTAATTACAGCTACTTTAAAGTACTGTGGTACATAGCCTGTTAATAAAGATAGATTGGTTATATCTAGTAGAGAAGTGTTGACTAAGGGTAAAACTTTTTTAAGTAGCCTAGTCGGGATGGGATCTAAGAGGCAGGTTGAGGGTTTAGATGAAGAAATAATTGAATTAAATGGATAAAGATCAAGTGAAACAAAGCAGTCTAAACATATATCTGGTTTTACAACTGTTTCTAAGGTTCCTGAGTTTAGAGACAAGTCAGTGCCAGTTAAAGTCAGGTCTTGGTGAATTTTGCTTCTAATAGTTATAATTTTATCATTGAAGGAATCTCACAAAGTGTTACTACTAAGAGCTACAGTGGTGCTCAAAAGTACATACACATGCTTAAGTTGACTAAAAGAGGAATAAAAAAATCATGTTTTGGAATTTATTTTAATACCTAAATAAAAAATGAGGTAAAATCCAACCTTTAAGGACACCAATTTTCTTTGTGAATGAATAGTATGAATAATAAATGTTTTATTTAAAATACCGGGGTCATAAGTATACATACCCCTATGTTAATTCCCATAGAGGCAGGCAGATTTCTTATTATTAAAGCCAGTTATTTCTGGATCAGGATATTATGATCCTGATAAAGTTCCCTGGCCTTTAGAATTAAACTAGCCCCACATCATCACATACTCTTCACCATGCTTAGAGATAGGATGGTTTTATTTCAGTTAGACTAATACCTGGTTTGATTGCAATGAGAGATGATTTTATGAAAGTATCCCATGCCTATCTACTAAGCATGGTTGAAGAGTATGTGGGGATGTGGGGCTATTTTAATTCTAAAGGCCAGGGAACTTAATCAGGATGCATAATATCCTGAATCAAGAAATAACGGCCTTTAATATAAAATCTGCTGCCTCTATGGGAAATTAACATAGGGGTATGTAACGTATGACCCCTGTATTTTAAATAAGAACATTTTTATTTACAATACGTTATTCATTCACAAAGAAAATTGGTGTCCTTAAAGGTTGGATTTTACCTCATTTGTTAATTTAGGTATTAAAATAATTCCAAAACATGATTTTTTTTATTCCTCTTTTAGTCAACTTACGCATGTGTATGTAAACTTTGAGCACCACTGTATGGGATTACTTGGCTTCCGTCAGCCTGGCTACAGTTCCTAGTTTCCTCTTTTAATGACGAGTAGTATGCTGCACTGGGATAACGGAGGGCCTTCCTATAAGTTTAAAGACTATCTTGCCAAATTAAACGAGAATTTTCAAGTTTGGTGGAACGCCAAATCTTCTCAAGTTTCCGTGATATTTGCTTTAATTTGCGAG
>NC_045752.1:20372053-20372308 GCF_008692095.1 Etheostoma spectabile
ATACCATGGAGCTAACCGTCTTGGTTTTATTATCTTCTTTTTTAGAGGGGCAACAGCGTCGAGTGTCATTCGCAGCGAGCCTGCTGCACTATCAACAAAATTATTGATTTGGGAGGGACTGAAATTAGCCTATGAGTCCTCCATTACTTTGTGACTTGGTAATGAATTAAAAGCTGATGAAATCACATCCTTAAATTTAGTGACAGCACTGTTAAATAGAAATGTTGTATAGAAGGTTTTGCCTAATAGCGTGTA
>NC_045752.1:20372318-20372531 GCF_008692095.1 Etheostoma spectabile
ATAAACTCAAAAGTTATCAAACAGTGGTCAGGCAAAAAGGGATTCTGCGGGAACACTATTAAATGTTCAATCCCCCAAAATAAGAACTTTGTCCGTTTTAAGGACTAAATTTGACAAAATATTCAGAAAAGAATTCAGAGTATGGACCAGGTGCTTGGTACACTATAACAAATAGAATTGGTTGCAGTGATTTCCAACTTGTGTGTGAAAGAC
>NC_045752.1:20372541-20375030 GCF_008692095.1 Etheostoma spectabile
ACTTTCAAATGAGTTATAATTTAGTTTAGGTTTAGATCTGATTAGTAGACTAGAATCGAAGATAGTTGCAGCTCCACCTCCTCGGCCTATATGGCTCGAGGAATGTGAGTATTAAAATGACTTGGGGGGGGTGGATTCATTTAGACTAACATATTCTCCATCACCCAGCCAGGTTTCAGTAAGACAAAATAAATCAATATTATAATCTGATATTAATTCATTTACTAGTACACCTTTAGAAGAGAGAGATCTGATGTTTAAGAGTCCACATTTAATTCTCCTATTCTTTTGCACTATTGCACTTGTGGTTTTAATTGTTATGTGGTTTTCATGCACAGTTCTTCTTCTGTTTGTCTTTGATTTAAATAATTTCAATGGTTGGAGGGCAGACACCGTCACTATGGGGTTTTGACTAGGTAACTCCTGGAATAGAGAAGAGGAGAAGTGTGTTAGACTGCAACTCCGCGTAGGGTTTTGACTAGGTAACTCCTGAAAGGGAGGAGCAAAGAATTGTGTTAGACTGCGACTCTGCCTCCTGTCTTAGTACCTTTCTTAAGCCACTCTAACATAACGACTTACAAAGACGACACACTTCTTTTTAGTTTCTAGGTTTTCAGCAGTGAAACATCTTTTAGGGTCAGGCTGCAGGCATCAGACAGCTTTTTTGAACTAGCGTCGGTGGAGAAGCAAGCTTCTGATAGGGTGGGCCAACTGCTTGCCTTCACGTTATTTGTCAAGATTTGAGGTAAGTCACGTAATATTAACAATTTAACTCTCTGAAAGGAAACATTCTGTCTATGGGAGCAACTGAAGAACCACTGGACCAGGAGAGCGCTAAGAGCACCACCAGGGGGCCAAAAGATCCTAGCCCCAACCAGTAACTGTCTGTAGTAGGAAGTCTGGACCATTCTCCTGAGCTCCAGGGTAAAGTAGGGTGGTCCACATCTCTGTGTGTCATGTAATCCTTTTGCTTTATTCCTTGTATACAAGTCGCTATTATTATTCCACCTTTAATAAACCAATTTAAATGAGGGAAGTTGTATGCGATCTGTCCTGACTGACCAGTAAGACCACGTCAGCTTGTAGTGACACGTGCAGCCGTGTAGATGATAGATGGTAGATGGTAGGCAACGGCTAGCTAATGTCGCTAGTCGTGCTAACACAGTCAACAGTGCTAACACAGTTATTGGGATTACTCCGGAGGAGGGAGGAGTCATGTCACTTGGAGCCACGCTAGCAGCTCTGAGGCTGGCAGTGCTTGATGTGAATGCCAACAGGCTCAGAATGTCAATGTTTACATGGTAATGTTAGGCAGGTATAATCAAAGATCCTCTATACTAATCTATTTCAAGCAACGTCAATGGTATGAAACGGTCCTCACTTCCTGTCTCCTAAAGGGGCGTGGCCTCATTTGAACGTGTAGTGAACAATGTGGGATGATGTGGGGAAAAAGCTCTTGGGCTGTTTGTTGATTAGTTTAGGAGATCAGACGAGTGTCAGAGTTTTCCTCTTGAGATCAAAGTAAAGTAAGGGACCGGTGCTCTTTCTGACCGTCCTCCATGGCTGAACTGGGCTAACTGGGTGACATGACTTTACAGGAATCACTTATACACACACATATATACAGTTTTGTTGTACCATCTTGTCCTAGGCACCTCAGTGACTTAGATAGGTGTGTATATGTGACCCAAGTCTTGTGTATATTTTTTTCAGGTATGCATTTGTATGTGGGTTGTTTTGTGTGTACTTTGTAAAAAATGCTGCATCATCACTGGAATGACAAAAGGAGGTTGTTGTTAAGGACAAATAGTTTGTGTGTGGATTTAAGCAGCAATGGTGAGTTCTCAGTTTCCAGCTTTTATGTTTTTGTTCATTTTAAACTGCATTTTTTTGGGTCTTGTACACCGTTCACTGTGGGCTCTGGGTCATTTTGATGGGCATTTTCTGAACTAAAATAATCAGTACAATTATGACAAAAGATAGTATGCCACCTTACAAAAATTGTCTAGATAAGTTAGTGACTGACCATCTAAATCTACAATAGACACACAAATTTATTTCTTATTTGTCTTTCTGCTCTTCAAATATTTACTATATTATGTACAGTATAACTATGAACTTTTGTTTCTAAGGACTGCTCAATGATCAAATTGCACTCCATTTCCTTTGTTCTGTGATTACAGTATAGCAGGTAACAACAACTGCTACAAAGTTCTTGCGCACAAGAAAGTCTTGGGTATACAGGTGCAGCAATGTGAACAAACCATAACTGTTTATCATTTGTACTTTATACCCTTTCTCAGATTGGCTTTCCTTCTTTCATTAATTCATTACTTCCTTTATTCCTTCCTTCCTTACTCCCTTAAAAACCTGCCAACCAACTAGCAACCTCCCTGACATCCACACAGATTGAATGTGTATGAATTTCACTTCATAAAAGTGACACACACACACACACACACACACACACACACACACACACACACACA
>NC_045752.1:20375040-20377007 GCF_008692095.1 Etheostoma spectabile
ACACACACACACACACACACACACACACACACACACACACACACACAGATAAGAGTGTATTTATGGCTGGAAAGCTCTTTTCTTACCACACATATGGACATGCATATCAAAAGTGTCCTTATTGCACATTAAAGACATACAAACAGGCTGAATAGAAAAAGAAGCCTATACAGAGGACTGTCCTTACTTGTGCAGAAAGTGACATTGTGTTTGCACTAACACTTGGACGGCAGTTGTTTCAATTGGTGAGGCAGGTCAGGTGCTTTCATAAGACACAAGTATATAAGTTATAATGCTTCTCTACTGGTCGGACACTAAAATAATATCTTACCAACATCTTACCTTCATCAGCAGCATAGATGACTAAACACAGAACTGGAAATCAAACACTGACATTGGATCCAACTCATTTTAAACATAATTATTCCCATGGGCAATGTTGCTACATTTAATACTGTTTTTTACAGTTTTAAATTAAAAAAAAAATCACCGGGGACTCTCAGTGTTTGGGATGACAGACTTTTGTTGATGTGTGCATTTTGCATGTTTTCAGTAACTGTTGGTCTTTTTTTCATATTTCCATATAGACCCCCCATAAGCTGTCACAAAAAAAGTTGAGGATTCTCAAGAAGATTAATAAAACAAATAACTTTATGCTATCTTTTTAGACCTCCCTCCAATCTGGATGATTTTACTTTCTCTGGACTTGATTGAATGATACTAAACAAAGCAAAACATCCATCTTTGGTTGCATGAAGCCGCTTGATTTAAGCTGCGTGCTGATCTATGGCACTGATGCAAAAAATAACTGAGGAAAGGCGAGGGATGATTCTTATGCACCAGTTCTGCTGATTAATGAGGCATTTGTCTGTTTATAATAACTAAGAGAAGATTAGATTTTTTTGGGAGAAACTGTTGAAAAAGCTGGAGGGGTATGTGTTGTTGAAAAGCAACTGAATTGTACAAAAATTGTGCAATAAAACTTTCACTGGTTAGAAAAGAAAGGGAGACTGTACCATACTGTGACTGTGCTGCCTCTTGCTGGCCAAAAGTTAATATTGCAGACAGCTGTTATTGAGTCTATCAATAAATTAGACATTTGTTCTAGCTAGTTGGTCTTGTTTAATGCTTTTTAAATTAATGTGTTCACAGCTGCTGGTGTATTTCTCTTCAAATGTTTCGAGGTTGTCATGACTCAAAACTATTAGTTGGAGCTGTTTAAGACATCTACTTTAATTTCATCCAGCACAAGGGCCGGGTATCAATTATTTTACAATACTAGTACCCTTAAGGTTTCAATAAAAAATACCCAGCCCTATCCAGCACCAATTAAATGGAGAGTGTTGACAAAACAATCTAAGCTTTAGTCACCCCTGTGTATAGCGTTTGATCATCTCGCATGATCTTCATCAGCGGTTGTAGATTGTCAGCCCAGCTGTCATTGAAATGTAGCTGTGCTTGAAACAGTCAAACTCCATCTGCTGATGAAGATCCTGTAAACATGGTCATCATAAGCTCCAGAGTAGCTACCAAATGCATATTTATGTAAGATTTATTTGTCAAGTGTTGTTTCCAGGTCAAGAATGATAGAATGTGACAGAAGAGTAAGATCCTTCTTTTAAACATAACAACATGCCTGAAATTGCTGTCTCTAAAGCGACCAGACTCCATATAAATAAACAGTAATATTATCATTGTAAAATACACTCCAGTCAAAGTTGACAAACACAAAATAAAACTGGAAAAAGCCAAATTTTTGGTTGTGTATCCCCTTTTCCAACCATCACAACTCTATCTTTGATTGAAATAAATTCATAGTTTACAAATTTACATTTGAAAATATGTGGGCTCTATACACGATAAAAGTATTGAGTTTTTAAATAAAGTATGGGGGTTTAGAGATAGCAATTTCAGAGCTATTTCTGGTTAAACAAAGAAGATTCTACTCTTTAACTAAAAGGTCTATC
>NC_045752.1:20377017-20378968 GCF_008692095.1 Etheostoma spectabile
TCCTTTCCATAATGTTGTCAGACACACAGAATAATAATCTGAGTCTGTCAGCGGCAACAACACAACTTTAAGTGGACCAAACTGCCCCATAGGATTACATTGCAGTCTGGTTTACAGAATTCTCACTCAGTACTGGACAGATTTCACAGATTGTTGTTCTCATCAGTCACGTACACACATTACCATTGGAAAATAGGGTTTAAGCTAAAAAAAGTGCTGAGTCTTGAGCAAGAAAGGTTCATAAAGAAATCTAGCAAAGACACCCAAAATGCATTTCTGTAGGAAACTACAACAAACCTTGGAATTTAGAAAAATGTTTTGAGGACTGTAAAACTGAAACTACCAATAATCGATCAAAATAACTCAGTAGACTGACAATTTAATAACTGTTTAATAATTTAAGTCATATTCTGACTAAATGGAAGTTAGTCCTTGCCAAGGAAAGCTCTGGTTTCAACCACCCTAATGTGACAATTTGCTGCTTTTTCTGTTAAGTCAGACAAAAAAAGAAAATTATTCACTCTCCAACTCATAAGAGTTGCTGTCCAATTTGGCTTTGAGAGTCTTGAAGTCTGGCCTGTCATCGGGCTCTAAGCTCCAACATTTCAACATGATGTTGTAGAGAGATTTGGAACATTTGGCCGGGGCCGGCATCCTGTACCCGTTGGTAACCTTCTGGTACACTTCCTGGTTGCTAAAGGCTGAGGGAGAACAGAAATAGTGAGGAGAGGTTAAACATTTGTTTTCAATGTATTCCTATGCAAGCTTTAGTTGAGATGGGGGTGATCCACTAACTGCTTTGACTACTAACATACTTTATGCTTTCAACTCACTACTAGATTCAATTGGTAAAGCTAAATCAGGAACCGCATTTCATTCAATGAAGTACCTTAATATACCAGAGGACCTTTATGTTAACTTTAGTCCTTAATATAACAGAGGACCTTTATGTTAACTTAGTCCTTAAATAACAGAGGCCTTTATGTTAACTTCCTTAAATACCAGAGGACCTTTATGTTAACTTATATTAATATAACAGAGGACCTTTATGTTAACTTTATTCCTAATATACCAGAGGACCTTTATGTTAACTTTATTCTAATATACCAGAGGACCTTTATGTTAACTTTAGTCCTTAAAATAACAGAGGACCTTTATGTTAACTTTATTCCTTAATATACCAGAGGACCTTTATGTTAACTTTAGTCCTTAATATAACAGAGGACCTTTATGTTAACTTTAGTCCTTAATATACCAGAGGACCTTTATGTTAACTTTAGTCCTTAATATACCAGAGGACCTTTATGTTAACTTTAGTCCTTAATATACCAGAGGACCTTTATGTTAACTTTATTCCTTAATATAACAGAGGACCTCTATGTTAACTTTAGTCCTTAAAATAACAGAGGACCTTTATGTTAATATACCAGAGGACCTTTATGTTAATTTTAGTCCTTAATATAACAGAGGACCTTTATGTTAATATAACAGAGGACCGTTATGTTAACTTTATTCCTTAATATAACAGAGGACCTCTATGTTAACTTTAGTCCTTAAGATAACAGAGGACCTTTATGTTAACTGTATTCCTTAATATTAGAGAGGACCTTTATGTTAACTGTATTCCTTAATATAACAGAGGACCTTTATGTTAATATACCATAGGACCTTTATGTTAACTTTAGTCCCTCCCAAATTGATAACTTTGTAGCTGGTGCTACAACCTGCCTACAGACAACTTTAGTCTCTGTTGCTCCTCTTAAAAAGAAGATGATGAAGCAAAGGAAACTAGCACCTTGGTATAACTCCCAAACTCGCGAACAAAAACAAATCTCGCAAAAACTTGGCGTTCTATCAAACTGGAAGAATCTTGTTTAGATTGGCAAGACAGTCTGAAAATGTATAGGAAGGCCCTCAGAATTGCCAGATCAGACTATTACTCATCACTAAT
>NC_045752.1:20378978-20379122 GCF_008692095.1 Etheostoma spectabile
AAGAACAACCCAAGGTTTCTTTTCAGCACTGTAGCCAGTATGTCAACAAGAGCTGACATATACTTAGACTGCTTCTGTCCTATAGACCTTCAACAACTAATGTCTAAGGTCTCTTCAGCTAAGCCATCTACCTGTCTCTTAGAC
>NC_045752.1:20379132-20387675 GCF_008692095.1 Etheostoma spectabile
CGAGGCTACTTAAAGAAGCGTTACCCGTGGTTAACACTCTATTACTGGATATGAACAATATGTTTGTATTAACAGGGTATGTACCCGTGGTTACCACTCCATTACTGGATTTGATCAATATGTCTCTATTAACAGGTTATTAGTGTGGTCTAGACCTACTCTATCTGTAAATTATAGAGTGGTCTAGACCTAGTCTATCTGTAAATTATAGAGTGTGGTCTAGACCTACTCTATTTGTACAGTGTCTCGAGATAACTCTTGATATGATTTGATACTAGGAATAAAATACAATTGAATATAATTGAATTGAATTTATCCTTTGTCATCGCCAGCACAGCAACTGTACACAACACTCCTAAAGTCAGTGGTGAAATATAACTAGGTACATTTACTCAAGTGTAATACTGTAGTCCAAATGTTGAGCTACTTGTACTTTACTTGAGTCTTTTCTTTTCATGCCACTTCTACTCTGCTACATTCCTCTGACAGCTTTAGTTACTAGTTACTTTAGTTACTAGTTACATTAGTTACTCCACTACATTCATCGACAGCTTTAGTACTAGTTACTTTGTTACTAGTTACATTAGTGTTTACTCCACTACATTCATCTACAGCTTAGTTACTAGTTCCTTTAGTTACTATGTTATAGTTCTCCACTACATTCATCTGACAGCTTTAGTTACTAGTTACTTTAGTTACTAGTTACATTAGTTACTCCACTACATTCATCTGACAGCTTTAGTTACTTTACTTTAGTTACTAGTTACATTAGTTACCTCCACTACATCTCTGCCACTTTAGTTACTAGTTACTTTACACATTAAGATTCCTGCAAATAAAACACATGTAGTTTATAAAGTCTAATGTTTTAATATAAATGTAACCCCAAAAATATATGGGCCTACTGTACTGCAAGTAAATAATTAGAAGAGCAGAGAGTAGAGATGTTCCGATAGAGATAGGCCTACCAGGACCAAAAAAGCCTAAAATCCTGGTACCACGTAATTTAACCATAACCCCCCCAAGAAAATCTGAAAAGTTAAGTCTGGTCCTAAAACAATTGTAAATGTAAATTGAAACATCCCTCATATTTGAGAGATTCCTTCTCAAACCAAATCAAGTCAGTATCTTTCAAAAGTACATACTAAGTACATACTTGGAAACTTTGTACTAAAAAGACCACTTTACAAGATCTTTTAATAGTCAGATTATAGCAAGCAAAACCTGTTTGTATCAGAATTGAGGAAACCCAGGGATGGTGAAGAAATTACATTGTGGATTCAAGGAAAGCTGAGAATTGTGGATAAATAAAAATCCTAAAGGATCTCATACCAAATGAGGACAACATCCAAGCAATACTATAGACTACTGTGTGGCACTGACTCATCTTAAATGATGGAGAATATTTACAAACATCTATAATGTAGGACTTCGACTTGTTATTTCATTATTTCATATAGTTACTTTTCATCATTGATTGAAAGTGCTATAAATTACATATTTAAAACATCTAATTCAAAAATTGTTTAATTTCACCAACCTGGGTAAGGCGCGCCGCCACAAGTGATAATCTCATAGAGCAACACACCAAAAGACCAGACGTCTGATTTGTTGGAGAACTTCCCATGGCTGATGGCCTCAGGAGCGGTCCACTTGTAGGGAATCTTTTTATCTTCTGTGATGTAGAACGGCTCCTGGATGAGAAATATTGGTCATAAAAACAGATAGACTTGATAAGACATTCCACATCCCTTCTTCCCATGTTCCCAGGGTTGTCGGACTGGGAGGGGAAAGGGGACTGAGTACCCAGGGCCCTCATGTGAGGAGTAGGGCTGGGTACTGAATTCAATACTTTTTAGGCACCGACTGCATTTCCTCGTATTGAGTATTAACAAAATGCCTCCTTATTCAAAACCCATTTCAATACCTAAGGAGTAAATATCATCAGCGTCAGTGAGCCAATAAGCATGCAGCATGCTTCTACCAAGCTCTTATAAGCTCTGTGATTGGCTGCCTAACCTTACGATTCGTAGAGACACGCAGGAAAAACTGTTACCCACAGAGTTAGGGCTCACGTAGTAGGAGCTGAAAAAATGAAAAGAATTTTGCTGTAATGTATAATTTGGTCATTTATTTTTGTTTTATAAAATTGGTATTGAAAAAAGTTTTGTTTATAATAGGTATTAAAGTCACGGTATCGGTACAGGTTATCAACAAATTTTGAGCAATACACAGCCCTAGTAAGGAAGACCCAAAAAGATGCTAGAAAAAATAGCTGTGGATTTGGGGAGGCCCCATAGAATCAGAATCAGAATCAGAAATACTTTATTGATCCCCGAGAAGGCCTGTCTACAGTCTACGCCCCTGCCTGTACCTTGATCACTCGGGCCAGTCCAAAGTCGGCCACCTTACAGATGTTGTCCTCTCCCACCAGAACGTTTCGAGCTGCCAGATCTCTGTGGATGCTGTTCTGCTCCTCCAGGTATGCCATCCCATCAGCCACTTGGGCTGCCATGTCAATGAGTGATACAATATCTTGCTTTGGCCCCTCTGGACCTGAAACAGGACAAAATAATAGGGAAAACAATCAGCACGGATAATCAGACCCCAACCAGGTCTAGATGGTAACCTTAGATTTGCAAAAACTCTTGTATGGTATTCAAATAAATTAATCTTGCTTGTAAATGTCTCCTTGTAGCCCTTTTTATTAAGTATCATTTGGTACATTTTGTGCGTCTGCCCCCTAAAAATAAATTATTTAGCAATGTATGTGCTCCTACAGGCAAAAGGTAAACAAACATAACCTTTAACAATTAGCTATAACAATCGGGCTAGAGCTGGGCAGTTTATCAATATTATATCCATATTGGGATATGATATAAGGGGATATAAAGGCCTTTTAACAGTCATTGTTTTAATTTTAGTCTCATGGTGTTTTATTATTGCTTGTTGATTTTGTTATATTCTTGAAACTGTTTTTAACTCCTTGCTACTGTAGCACTTTGAGATTTCAATTGAAATGTAAAGGGCATTATAAATAAAATGTATTATTATTATTTATAATTTAGGTAATCAGGTTGTTGAATGATAGCGCAGCAGGAAGGAGGGCTGGGGTCTGTATTTAGTTACTTAGCCACTGTTTATTGTGGTGGTTAAATGGTTTTATGTTTTTAAACTATATTATTGTTATTGATTGTTACTGTTGACTGGTGCTGAGAGAGTGCAATAGGGCGTACTGTATTACATTGCTGTGGTACTTGTACTAAAGTGCATATGACAATAAATTTTGAACTTTGAACTTTGAACTTTATTATTATTATTATGAGGCTCTATATATCGTCTTAGATTTTGGATGTATATACCCAGGGTGAAATTTGTGGGGGGATATTCTTTGATCATGCTCAACAAAAAACAACATGCAAGAATAAAATCCCCCTTTCAATACCACCAGACATCCTTAACACTTAAATATGCACTTCAATATTCAATGCAAAAAAAAACACTTTCAAAACCACAGCCAGCTCACAATCACCTCTTATCAGCTTAACAACTAAATACAGCCAGGAACTTCTGCTTTAGATTTTATTGTTTTATGACACTATGTGTCCACGCAACAGCATTTTACTTAGTTTAACATACTCTATTTTAGGTATCGATATTGAGGAACTAGGTAAAAATATGGTGATATTTGAATGGTACAAAAGAGAGAAGTTGAAGGAGACTGAATGTTTGGACCTCTGAGGAAGCTGAGCAAGTTGCCTTTCTCCATCAGCTCGGTGATGATGTAGTACGGTGCCGAGGCCGTGCAGATGGCAAACAGAGAGATGAGGTGACGATGGCGGAGACGCTTTAGGATCTGAACTTCCCTCTGAAAGTCATTGTGGTTCAACTCTGAATCTGAAGGCAGAGACAAATACACCAATGAAAAAGAGGAAGGGAGACAACAGAGGAACAGAGGGCAGAGAGACTGAAACCAAGGAAACCACACATTTAACAAATAAGGAACAGTTTTAGCAACGATGGCACTCTGTTTCGTAAACATAAGATGGTAACCTAATTTTAAAGGATTTTGTGGCACAGTGGCATTGCATCTGCTCTTTGAGATGTTTATAATTAAAATCCTACTAACTGTGGTAATTATACAATGTGTTGTGCAAAGTAGGCAGTCTGTTCTTTGGAAAATAGCTACCATGCTGCTTGGGAGATCAATTAAAGAGCAATAAAATGGGATTTGTTCTTGAGGTCTAAAGCTGAGCAGACACTGTGGATTTTTATTCATCATGTATGTTGTGATTACTTGCAATATATAAGTTGAAATCAGACTTTCTGGTCAAAGGATGGATTATGCTCTGATGGATTATGCTCTGATACAGATCAATGTGAATGATAATACTGAACGTAAGCACAGAACACTGACATCATAGGATTTAGGTGCAACACCAAGCCACTAAGCCCTAAGAATGAATATAACTAGAAGGCTTTTCACCGATCTAATGTTTGTAGCTGGATTTCTCTAGCAAGTTTTGTCTTTAAGCTTTTGGAGTGTAAGTCATTTATTATCTGCTCTACCTTTTCCAACGTGTTAGACACAGATAATGTGATAATAAGAGCCTAAAGATGTGAAAAGAGATGCAAAACTACCACAAAGGAACACAAACCGACTACAAAGAGATGATAAATGAGCACAGAGAGCCAAAAAAACTCCAAAGGAAACAAAATTGACCAAAAAGAGACCTCAAATCTCATCACTTAAATGATGTCACAGGCATGATTTACAAACTAATCAAAGTAAATTGCAATTTATTAGATTTAAACGGTATAGTCAGTGTTGATCTGTGTCATAAACTATTAATCATACATGATACTATGAATCATATACAGTAACCTGTAAATGTTTCACTTTTACAGTGATACGTGGAAATAACGTTTAAACCATTAACTTCCTGTTTAGTGGAGTTTTAAGTTATTAATGTACAATGAGTCATAAGGTAATCAGGGCTCCTTGGCATACTACAAGTTGCTTCATGCTTATAAAAATGCTCAGCCGACTACTTCCACTTTCCTTTCTACAGGTGTTTGTTATACACATGATCCAGTTGTCATGGATTAAAACACCATATTGTGACTATTTTTTATTAACAACTGAAACTGAGATTAGCATAAACTAATGCCAAAAAGATGATGGATTACTACCCAACCAGAAAAGGGTTTTACTGAGTGTTGCACTACACAGCAGCAGCAGTTTGAAATAAACAATACAACTGTGTGTCAATTGAATTCCACACTTAAGAAAGAGGTGTATCAGTAGGGATAACCATGATGCATCTCTCTACACTCTTGTGGCACAAATGTGGTCTAACATGTTATTGACTATGCATATTTGCATTCTTGAACAACACAGGAAAGACAACAGAGAGCAGATGTGAAAGCTTTAAAACCGAGCAAAAGTCGGTCAGACTGACTGACTAAAATGTGAAGTCATTCTTCTTAGAAAACATTTAGGCTTCACAAATGTCTCATGATGCATTGTCTCTAGAAGGGTTTTATTCAACTTTTGTTTGTTTGAAAGAAAGAAAACTAAATTGCATTACTCAATACTATCAAATCGCAATAAATGAATATCGCAATACAAATCCAGGTCGTCCATGTATCGGGAAAGAATCGAATTGCTTATTGAAACAAAAGCTTATCGTCCCAGCCCTAATTGCTTATGGTAAATAAGCATCTGCTGCAAGTAATACAATGAGTAATACACAATACACTAAGTACTTCATACAACTCAGACAAAACAGACAGTGATTCACAGTTATGCAGCCTGGTTTGACAGATACATTTTACTTCCTTAAAACTTGACTGTAATTATGTTTCAAAGCCTCCAGTCATTCATCTCCATTAAGCCTGAAATTAAAATTCCACCAACCAAGCACCTCAGTATCAGTCAACAAAAGTTAAGTTTGCCAAAGTAGAATAGTTATGAGGTATTTTCTTTTGGTAAGTATTTCCTTTTCATGCCACACTATACTTCTACTTCACCACATTTCAGAGAGAAAAATTGCTTTGTAATTTGAACAGGTATAGTGCACTGAGATACATTACTGGTTGGAAACCCCCCACACATCATTGCACTCTGTACTCTCTGCTCAATTGGCCATCATGTAGACTTCTGCACTAGTATTACTTCATCTACAAATCCATCCTTCTACATGGTCACACAAGCACTGCAGTCACGGCCCCCCGCTCCCAGCCCTTCATCACCTTCAACATCCCATTGTTTGGACAGAGCTGGGCAAAAAGGCTTTCTTTTCTTTTTTTTCTGCGCCCTCAACCTAGATTACACTACAGCAGGATCTAAACACATTGTTAAAGATTACACCAATCCACACTCCAATCCCGTTGGCTTGTGACCCCCTCCCCAAAGCATTGTCTATTTAAAGCACCTTGTCATGTTTTAGATGTGTATGATTGGAGAAAAAGTCCAGAAAATACAAAAAAATGCTTCTTTTGTCTTTTTAACCATTTCACAACCCCCCCAAAGATTTATCTAGTGAGCGATTAGAGGAGTCTACCGCAAATTGGGAACCACTGGATTAAAGTATCATACTTTATTTAACATGTAGTAGTCAAAACCTCAAGCAGACCAGTACAATTCTGCCAACACATTGTGACATGTAGAGCTACAAAGATTAATCTATGAATTGATTAGTTGTCCACTTTTAAATTAATCGCCAACTATTTTGATAGTAGTAGTGGGTTTGAGTCATTTTTAAGAACAAAAGTAAACAATTCTCCGATGTCAGCGTTTTAAATATGAATATGTTCTAGTTTCTTCTCTCTGTGACAGTAAACTGAATATCTTTGAGTTGTGGACAAAACAAGACATCTGAGGACATCATTCTGGACTTTAGGGAAAACTGGTCCATATTTTTCAACATTTTCTGACATTTTAGAGACCAAACAATGTTAACAGTTAATATACTATGAAAATAATGGTTAGTTGCAGCCAAAATCTAATTCTATATTTAAGTAGGGCCTATAAGTAAAGAATCAGAATTTGTTTACTAATTTCTAGACAAATCCATCCACCACCATGTTAAAACTAATGGTTTTGACTGGATTACTAGATGAAATAAAACGATTACTGCACGTACACTGACCCACTTCATCCATCTCTTTAGTTATTTATAGAGCCAACCAAGTCCCCATGATCAGAAACCCCTCAGTGAAAAGATGCTTCATTAGATCAACAGAGAGGATGAAATACCACTTTTGATGATCTTGATGGCGACATTAATGTGGTTTTTCCAGCATCCCCGGTAGACGTCCGCGAAGTAGCCACTGCCCAGCTCCTCCTCCAGGGTGAACTCCTCTTTGGGGAGCTCCCACTCATCCACCGTAAAATGATTCAAATCTTGAGTGCTGGGCTTTTTCTGATGGAGGGAACACACATGCATACACTTGTAGGTCATAAAGAGTTAGTGACGCAAATGTAGTACATACAAATATTCAAGGGCAAAACTTTGGGTTCAACATGGGGGGGGTCCATACATGTTTGCATGTATGGACCTTTTTCACAGCAGACATTTTGACTTGTCATAGTAGTAAAAGCAAAGCTGAAATTGATGATTGTGGTTTTTGTGTTTCCTTCCTGGCAACTTTTGCAGCTGTGTTGCAACATTTCCTTTTGTTAATTCAAGTACTCAGGCTTATAGCGTGTTCCAAATCGCGCACTTCTCTTAGTGCACTTCCAGACAGTACACTTCGTGCACTACGTACTATCTTGCATAGTGCGTAAAGTTGGACAGAGGAGTGTCGTCTCAGATTGCGCACTTCCATGTGCACTTACCGGAAATGACGATCACATTTAATCTCTTCTTCTTTTGTAAAATTGTGAATTTCACCAGGGAGAGCATTCCAGACTGCTATTGTGTTTCGCGAAAAATAATTCCTGCTTTGTTTTTGATATTTTAACAAAAATAAATGTGATATTTTTATTTGCTCCGTGTCACGCCAGGATGACGACTGCCACCCCGCCGTCATGTCACGGCACAAAAACAGCACACACAACTGTATCGTAATATTCCTTCTTGTTAGTGCACTCTTTTCAATTCATTAACTATACCTATTCTTTGCAGTCCACTCTTATGTATATACTTATGTTTTTTCTCTAAAAATAAGTAACGTTAATTTTCATTCATTCATAACGTTACTGTTCATTTTAATGCTCAGCGGTTTCATGAGGAAATGCTTGTGGCCCATAAATAAGACTGTTGTTGTGAAGCATTACCCATACAACTTACCTAATAGACAAAAAATCATTACAGTTGCATTTTTGTTCTAAATGGTCTTCATACATGACGATACAACAGTGGAAGCAGAGGGAACAGACCTGACATTTAAATAGATCCGTTCCTTTATATTCATTACATTAATATAATAATAATAGAACATTATATTAATATAATAATAATATAACAGACCTGAGATTTAAATAGATCCCATTCCTTTATATTCATTATATGCTTGCTGCAGTCATGCAACGTGTA
>NC_045752.1:20387689-20387793 GCF_008692095.1 Etheostoma spectabile
AAAGTTAAATACTTTTAATATAATTTTATTTAAAAATGTGCTTGTAGTTCTGCAGGCTGACCCCCAGGCCGTAGCTAGTCTGATGGGGACAGGGACATGAGGGG
>NC_045752.1:20387803-20387900 GCF_008692095.1 Etheostoma spectabile
CTCTCCAGGGGATCCTTCTACGGTCTGTTGGCCATCGTCACCCCAAAATGATGGCCCTCTATTCCTCGTTTGTCCCTGAAGAGACATCAGGTGGAGG
>NC_045752.1:20387910-20388142 GCF_008692095.1 Etheostoma spectabile
AGTATATACATCAGGTGGAGGCAGTAACCGCGGATAGGTTTTAATATTACGCTACTCATAACGTTACCGGCAGACAATCAGTTGATTGCTATTTTGCTGAGCTAACGCTCACAGCGGATTGTGTATAACTTGTTAAGATCACACATTTACCACTAAAATCGTCTACAGTGGGACGATAGTTTAACACAAACAACAGTATACTACAACACATGTAACGTTAGCTTAGCACTTA
>NC_045752.1:20388152-20388325 GCF_008692095.1 Etheostoma spectabile
ATGGTTAAACTGTGCCGCTGTTAGCTAGCTAAGGTTGGCTTGCTAGCATGTCAAATTACGGTACCAAAAAACATTATAATTCGAGATAAAAATGTATTTAAAAACTGAAAGATTAACCAAATATACAAATACAGGTACGTAATATGATATAAGTATAGCAAAAAGACTCATGT
>NC_045752.1:20388335-20388424 GCF_008692095.1 Etheostoma spectabile
TTTGTATTGCTCTGTAATCCTCGCTATCGCGTTTTCGGCCGCCATTAATGAAAGTTTTTCGACTGTTGTTAGCCCCGCCCCTTCCGCTA
>NC_045752.1:20388434-20391176 GCF_008692095.1 Etheostoma spectabile
ATGGCGACCGTTGAGTGTGGAAAGTGTCCATCGATACGCACTCAGTTTTCTGCCCGTTTTGAGTGCACCATCCGGGTTCTAAAGTGCACTGATTTGACCGCGATTCGACAATGTGAACGAACTATGTACTCAAAAAGTTAGTATTTAGTACAGAAGTGCGCGATTTGGAACACACTATTAGTTGCACACCCACATATACACACACATCTACAAACACAAGGAAGCACATTTTAGGGCACATTTTCAAGGAAGCACATTTGTTGCTCTTTGTATTAAATTTGGCGTCCACCCTTTTTTGTTCTGACCAGAAAATAAGAGGAACTAAGAAGCAAGAAGAAACAAAGAAGCAACAAAGCCTGTCCTACCCTCTTGCAGGAGGTTCCCAGTGGGCCGGTGTTGTTCAGGCTGTTTGCGCGGTAGTGCTCCACCAAGTCGATCAGAGAGCTGAAATTGAACCCCTGCTCCACGTAAAAATTCCTCTCATCTGCTTGTAGGATCTTATAATGCTTCACCCCACTGCTCGACCTCACTGCAGGAAGATTCACAAACAAGTCTTACGTTGTACTTTAAGCTCCTACAAACCCATTCCCAAATAGATTCCAAAGAAAAGTCAACAGGAATGCAAAGCTTTTCTTTTAATGCAGTTCAATTTAAATTTCAAATGGTTTGTCTCTAACACTATGCTAAGCTAACCTTTTACTGGCTGTAGCTTCAAATTTATCTTACAGATATGAGAGTGGTATCGATCGTCTATGCTGACTTTCTGCCAAAAAATGAACTGTAGTGTATTTCCCAGCATGCCAAACTATTTCAAATAGACAAATAGACAAGAGTTCTTGATCAGGTTTTTTTCCTCAAGAGCCTAGCACTTATAGTAACATTGCCAAATAGAAATGCATAAAGCTAGAATGATATTAACTTCGTTGGGAACAGAATGGGGTAAGGGACACCCTTTATCTTACTGTCACTGTGACACTGTCAACTATACAAAGTCATAACACACTACAGCTTTCTAGTTGTTTGGGATCAATAAATCAGAAGATTAGTTGAAACATAGTATATATCCACAATGTTCCACTTCAAGGATTACTCCGGTGCCCAGAAAATTCCCCCTGATGCATGTCAGTCTTTATGCCGATGTCCTTCACCTTTCGCTTTCTTTGTCTTGGCGTTCTAACCTCTGGTGGATTTCTGAGGACTATGGTTACCTGGTCCTCAGATCTCTGCAGGGTAAATCCAGACAGCTAGCTAGACTATCTGTCCAATCTGAGTTTTCTGTTGACGACTAAAACTACTTCTGAACGAAAACCAAAACAAGGTCCTTCCTGAGACTATTCAGCACCAGACCGTTCTCAGCTGTAACTTTGAGTGAGTTTGGGGAAAGTTCCTTCACAGCTCATTTCCAAAGGGGCGTCACCAACGGACACCGCTCAAATGCGCAATTGGATAATCTTTCAACCAATCAGACCAATGATCCAGGTGAAGTAGCAGCTACAGCGGCACCAACGGGTTGCTGCGCTTTGGTGGCCGTCATGCTCATGTAAACAAAAAGAAATGAAATAAATAATTACAAACTGCACAGAAATAAAACTCCCTCCTCCCTCACTTTTAGTTAAACCCTCAAACACCACACGCCTCTTGTTCTCTTTTTGGGCTTCTCCATCTGCCCTCTCTCCTCTTATCTTACGTGAAAGAACGTATCCAACGTCATCTTTCGCGCTGCGTCGGATGAGGAAAGCGCCGTGATCATTTTCTGCTCCCAGCAGGTGGCTTTGTGCCTCATGGCGGCTCATTGTCCCAAAATACCACCTGGTTTAAGACAGAAAGACATAGATGAAAGTAATTATTAGAAAGTGGTTGCATGGTTACAAACTTTAACTGTGTGACAATGAAAAATAATCATCTGAGAAATCTTGCAAATTATGTATTCTGAAATCACCTTGTAAAATAATCTTTGTGTACAAGATCTGGTGATTTACTCTCTGTTGCTCATCAAAACAGCATTGGATTTGACATCAATATGTACCTGTGAACACCCTGGGATCTGCTTTCATTTTTCATGGTATACCTTCAGAGAATCTGAACATGCAAAGGTCTTTAAAGCAGGTGCTAAGAAAAGAGTACAGCACGCAAAATGAAGAAGGCATCCGTTGATGTTCCAACACTGAGCTTTCTGCCTCAGGGTATTATCTGGGCTCTGATGGTGGCCTGAGGCTGAAGGTAGGCTTGGAACAGCAGTGAATGCATGAAGTGGAATTTGTTTGTTGTGACTTTGTTTATCTATGTATCTGTTAGTGATATGAGGACAGATAAGGTTATGTAGGCTATGTAACCAATAGACTGGGAAGAAAACGATGGGGGACGTTAGTGATAAGAGGACAGATAAGGTTACGTAGGCTAAATAACTGATAGACTGGGAAGAACATGATGGGTGATGTTAGTGATGTGAGGACAGATAAGGATATGTAGGCTGCATAACTGATAGACTGGGAAGAACACGACGGGTGACGTTAGTGATGTGAGGACAGATAAGGTTATGTAGGCTAAGTAACAAATAGACTGGGAAGAACATAACAGGGGACGTTAGTGATGTGAGGACAGATAAGGTTATGTAGGCTAAATAACTGATAGATTGGGAAGAACACAATGGGTGGGGTTAGTGATTTGAGGACAGATAACGTTATGTAGGCTCCATAACCGATAGACTGGGAAGAACATAACGGTGGACGTTAGTGATGAGAG
>NC_045752.1:20391247-20392046 GCF_008692095.1 Etheostoma spectabile
GAGGACAGATAAGGTTATGTAGGCTACATAACTAATAGACTGGGAAGAACACGACGGGTGATGTTAGTGATATGAGGACAGATGAGGTTATGTAGGCTACATAACTGATAGACTGGGATGAACACGATGGGGAACGTTAGTGATATGAGGACAGATAAGCTCACACAGCTCACACTAAGGTTCAAGCTTGACCAAAGGAAAGTGTTTGAAGGCTTCAGGGATTATAAAGATGACTCTAGTGTGATCCCTGAAGACTTGATCCCTGTGAGCAGTGCAGAATGTGAGTGAGGATTCAGCTTAATGAATACCATCATGTGTCTACTGATCGAAAGTATTAGTTTTAGTAGATTAGTTTTACAGTTTTTTCTATTGTTACTTAACAAAATTCACAAAACCACACACCCAAACTGCAAAATACCTCATATGTACTGCAATATGAAACACTGCAACCAAAAGTACATATACTGTATATCATTATCAAAATCTAATTTTTGCACCAAATGGCACACAATTTATTCCTATTACCAGATTTTTGTCTAACCAACTACACACTGTTGGGCATAATGAAAAGCCCTCTCATGCTTAGCCATAATACTAAAATAGTTCAAATTGATTGAAAACATTCTTCAGATTGTTCTCATGCACAGAAATATTTGTAGATGCACACACATGCTATTTTTTATTTTTTATTATTATATATCAATATGAGAAGAGGTTTTGCTCTGTGTGTGAGTTTAAATAATTGTTCTATGCAGTGTACTAGCAATTGGAAAAAACTGTAATCACCAACTATTTTGAT
>NC_045752.1:20392056-20393657 GCF_008692095.1 Etheostoma spectabile
TTGGTTTGAGTAATTTTTTTAAGACAAAGGTAAAAAAAAGTCTTTAATTCCCGCTTGTTAAAAGTAAATATTTTACACAGTTTGTTATTTAGTAAAGTTTATAGATTTAAACCATATTATTCCTTATTGTGTCTTTTTAACAAGAACTTAGATTAATATATGAATTGAATAGTGATTGTGTGACCTATGAGGGAACAACCAGTGATACCCTTGTTACCGGCAAATGATAGCCTACAGTGATGTCATCAGGCTACACATAAAGTTCCCTTTCTGTTTTTATTTAATTGTTGTTTTTCATGATGAAAAGGGCTGCTATACTCCGCTACAGTTAATCTCCGGCTGCAAGTACAGACAGTGAAATGACTGTGTGTGAAGTGAACAGATGCAGACCTGGAAACGCTCACCAGTCAGAGCAGTCAGGGCTTTTTCAGGAGCGTCTCAGACAGAGGGGGAATACAGGTGCAGCCATGGGCGGTATGACAAAAATAAAGTATTTTTTGAACATGAAAGCATGTAAACATGTTCTAGTAGAGCACAGTGGAAATGAGCATGATAGGTCACCTTTATAATGCATCACCAGCTGTTTTGATAATCAGTTAATAGTGACATGCCAAACATTCACTGGTTCCAGCTTCTCAAATACAAATTTTCTTTGTCATATTTATAGGATTATTAATTGAATATGTTTTGGTTGTGGACAGTTAGTTGATTTCAACATAAGCCTTGAAATCTGTAATGGACATGTTTTTTTTACACTGTTTCTACTCTGTAAAGCGACTTTGAGCTTGGGAAAATCGCTATACAAATTCAATTTATTATTATTATTATTAATGATAAACAAAATACAAATAAAATCACCTAATAAATACCATTTATTGTAATGAAATAAAAGCCAGCAACACTTTAATTACAGTAATTACAGTCTTTCAGCAGCTGGTGACATGTGAGAATAACCTTCCATTACACACTTCCCATTCTGTTGAAGCAACAAACAGAGAGAGAGAGAGAGAGAGAGAGAGAGAGAGAGAGAGAGAGAGAGAGAGAGAGAGAAGGAAGAGAGAGAGAGGAGAGATAGAGAAGAGAGAGGGGAGAGAATTAAAGAAGTGGTGACTGTCAGTGTTTGACATGTATGGTTGCCAGCTGTTGCTATGGTCCTGCTGCACTACACCTTGCTGCGTCCTGCTAAACCCTGCTGCGTCCTGTTAAACCCTGCTGCGTCTTGCTAAACCCTGCTGCGTCTTGCTTAACCCTGCTGCGTCCTGCTAAACCCTGCTGCGTCCTGCTAAACCCTGCTGCGTCCTGCTAAACCCTGCTGCGTCCTGCTGAACCCTGCTGCGTCCTGCTGAACCTTGCTTGCTGAACCCTGCTGCGTCCTTGCTGACCCTGCCACCTCATGCACAAACCGGATGCGTCCTGCTGTGAACCATGCTGCGTCCTGTCTGTGAACCATGCTGCGTCCTGCTGAAACCGTCTGCGTCCTTCTGAACCAGCGCATGCGTCCTGCTGACCCTAACCATTGCTGCGTCCTTGTAACCCTGCCTGCGTCCTACTGACCCTGCTGCAGTCCTGCGGAACCCTGCTGCGTCCTGCTGCTGCCCTGC
>NC_045752.1:20393709-20394258 GCF_008692095.1 Etheostoma spectabile
TGAACCCTGCTGCGTCCTGCTGAACCCTGCTGCGTCCTGCTGAACCATGTTGCATCCCACTGAACCCTGCTGCGTCCTGCTCAACCCTGCTGCATCCGGCTGCGTCCTGCTGAAACCTGCTGCGTCCTGCTGAACCATGCTGCATCCTACTGAACCCTGCTGCGTCCTGCTGAACCCTGCTGCATCCGGCTGCGTCCTGCTGCGTCCACCCATGCCCTGCTGTGCCACACTAAATACTGTAACGCCCTACAGCATCCTGCTATGACATGAACTACTATTACAAACCACTGTTAGTCACTGCTTCATTATCTTTACTGTGACTGTTATTGCCACTGTTCATCATCCCCCCCAACCGGCCCCGTCAGATTCCGCCTGGGTCTGTCCCAGGTTTCTTACTAAAAGGAGTTTTTTGCCCCTGTCACACTAAATGCTTGATCTTGGGGGAATTACTAGAAATGGTGGGGCTTTATAAATTATTATAGAGTGTGGTCTAGACCTACTCTATCTGTAAATTATAGAGTTGTCTAGACCTACTCTATCTGTAAATTA
>NC_045752.1:20394268-20394385 GCF_008692095.1 Etheostoma spectabile
TAGACCTACTCTATCTGTAAATTATAGAATGGTGTAGACCTACTCTATCAGTTAATTATAGAGTGTGGACTAGACCTGCTCTATCTGTAAATTATAGAGTGGTCTAGACCTACACTA
>NC_045752.1:20394395-20403911 GCF_008692095.1 Etheostoma spectabile
ATAGAGTGGTCTAGACCTACTCTATCTGTAAATTATAGAATGTGGACTAGACCTGCTCTATTGGTAAAGTATAGAGTGGTCTAGACCTACTCTATCTGTAAATTATAGAGTGGGGTAGACCTACTCTATCTGTAAATTATAGAGTGGGGTAGACCTACTCTATCTGTAAATTATAGAGTGGGGTAGACCTACTCTATCTGTAAATTATAGAGTGGGGTAGACCTACTCTATCTGTAAATTATAGACTGTGGTCTAGACCTACTAGATCTGTAAAGTGTCTCAATATAACTCTTGTTATGAGTTTAAACTATAAATAAAATTGAATTAAAAAATTGAATGTATGAAAGATGTAATTGACATTTCTCAGTGTTGCTTACAACTGAGGGTAAAGGGGTGTTTGTGATGCAGTTTGTCATGAAGTTAATGCTGGATAAATGCTCACTTGCTGTTAGAGACAAAAGGACGTTAATAGAAGGTGACATGAAATGGGAAAGTCTCTGCATGGTAATTAATCCAAAGCTCCAAACACACATTATTAAAATATAAATGCAGCCAAGTGATGATGGACATATTTATTTTGTAGCTTTTTTTTTCATATTAGATCTTCTGTAGCTAAATAAATAGTATCTAAATGTATCTGTTAATTTAGCTGGAGTGTAATTATCTTATTTAAACTACACACACACTGCATGTGTAGCTTAATGAGATGGATACAGACAACATTCCTGTCATTCTCTCTGGCAACTATCAAACCAACCTGTCACTTTTTCTTAACATTGAAACATGGGACAAATGTACAAATACAAGTCCAACGAGTAGCAATGCCATAACGTTTGTACTTTAGCAATTTTGTAATTATGTGTGGAAGTATATTTAATTTGCATTTCCTGTTGTGTGACCTGATCAATAGGGGCGGCTGAGGCTCAGTGGTAGAGCGGTGGTCTGCCAATCGGAAGGTTGGGGGTTCAATACCTGGCCCTGCAGTCCCATGTCGAAGTGTCCTTGGGCAAGACACTGAACCCCGAATTGGAGTGTGAATGTGTGTGAGTGTTTATCTGATGAGCAGGTGGCACCTTGTACGGCAGCTTCGGCCACAGTGTATGAATGTGTGTGAATGGTGAATGTTTCCTGTATGATTTAAAAGCGCTTTGAGTAGTCGTTAAGACTAGAAAAGCACTATATAAATACAGCACATTTACATTCACTACAGGCCCAGCCACATAACTGTGGGGGAGCGGTGGTAGACAATATAGCGCTACTCAAAAGCTCTGTAACATAGTACAGGAACCATTTACACACTGTGGCCGAGGCTGCTCATCCGATAAACACTTACACACATTTACACTCCAATGGGGCAGCATTGGGGGCAACTCGGGGTTCAGTGTCTTGCTTCAACATGGAACTGCAAGACTAGGATCAAACCCCGACCTTCTGATTGGAAGGCAACCGCTCTACCACTGACGTCCAGATAGGACATCCTGTTCTAACAGGAAAACTAACTGTTGGTGCCATAGAGCCAATCATATCTGAGATATGATCTGAAATATGAAGGGCTACTGGCTGTCAGCCCCCTAGCCCATCAAATCTGTGCCATCTATTAAACACACTAACACTCTGAGCATGACTATAAATAATTTCCGTGTCAGGCCGTAGTCTACCCCAAACATGGGAGAATGCGGCAAGGCAGTGGCAGAATGTGAAATAAAACCCTACCACAAATTATATTTGGTAGTAGTGTGTATGAACTGCCGCTGTCCTTACAAAGTACATACTGTTTGGGCTACTACTTCTCCTGAGAATTGCACCTTGATCTTTGACCCTGTTGCTCATATGCTGTGTGAAAGCATTGTGGGTCAGAATAGCCAAGAAAGCATGCTGGCTTGCATACTGCAAAATCTGACCAGATGCAGTAGGACATCCTGTTTTTTTAGCATTCTGCATTTCACATATGCATTAAGACATAGCCCACTGCATTTGTTTCTGGCATACTAGTAGGTTATCATAGCAGCCTATGGGTTCTGTAAGGGTATGTCTATGTCCATACTTCCTGCAATGTCTCCAGGCGACAACAATGTCTTAAATGTTTATGCTGGGAAGCTTGTAATTACATTTTCAACAGTGTGCATGTTTCATGACTTTTCACCAGTATTTTGTTAGAATTTAAAAATAATTTCCATTGCATTACAAGTCAAACTGTACAGGCACTTTTTACAGCAAGGTCTGCTGAATTTACAAATGTTTTAAGTTACCAATGGTTTGACATGAGCAAAAGAAAAAGACTACTTAGAATGCTAGTACGTAGTCTGTTTTTGAAGGAGGATATTCAGAAAAAGTAGGCTTCACCACTCACGGTTGTATTCGTAGGGACTCGGCCCGGTCCAAGTAGTTTTTGGGAACGATCCCGGTGTCCAGGACGCATCCGTTCTTGTCGATTTTCCGTGCGGTCCACCAGTCTCCGCTGCGGCTGATGACACTGAACAGATCCCCCTCATTGAACGACAGCTCATCCTCGTGCCGGGATTGAAAGGACCAGAGCGCCGTGTACATGGAGCCGCTCTCCAGACTGGCTGGCGGCGAACTGGCTGGCCTCTTCTCCCCGCCGCCGGGCCGGCTGCTGGCTTCTTCTCCGTCTCTTTCTCCTTCTGGAGGCTTTGGACCGTAAATCCTCTGCCATAGTGCGTCCAGACATGGGCAAGCTTTTCGCAGACACTCACCCATAGATGTGCATGAAGGACCCCCCCTCAGCCACCGTGCCCCTGTGTTCTTCCGAGCGCAGCCGGCTACACCTGTCGGACAGGGGGAGAAGATGCAGCGCCAGGAATCCTAGGAATGCCTTTGCAGCGAAGCTTCTGGGTAGTGCTGTTGAGAGTGAGATTATTACTCAAAGGACTGTCACAAACTTCCTGATTCCAGGCAGTGAGAGAGTCACGCCTGCTAACTGGCAGGCGCGACATAAATCTCAGATATGCTGCTCTTGATAAATACCAGGTGATTATTGAAATACTTTATTGATCATTCACTTTACAAGCTACCCAATAAAGTCATTTAAAGGAGAACCACGTTTACCAGATGCAGCACTAAAGTGATGAACACAACAATGCATTGATAATACTAATGCAATAATTTAGTACATATTCTAAAATGGGCCATTCTGTATAACAAGTAGCCTACTTTAAATTTTGGTACTTAATTGTGATGCTAATATTTTTACCTAAAAATTTAAATGCAGGAGTTTTACTTGTAAGAGTACTTCTACACTGTACCATTGCTAGGCTTTAGTACTTTATAGTACTTCTTTAGCCACACTAGGAAGGATGGATACAATCTATATTCATGTTGATAATTAATTTATTAATAATTAATAATAGGAGTTCTCATTTTCTAATAACTCTGCAGCAGGGCTGCCAACTCTCACGCATTGGCCGTGAGACACAGCATTGACAGGGTTCACACGCGCACACGCCACACCCCCGATTTCTCACGCTGAAGTGTCAACCGGTCGGTCAAATTTATGAAAATGAGTTTATCTATGTTTTTACCGTTGAGCCACTTGTGATCGACTAGTTGTGCTTTCGAGGACTGTGAGGGGCTTCAAGAGCGCTCCTGTCTGTGGAATTTTCAAATTGTCGCAAAATGAGAACATTTTCACGAGCCATCCCAGGTGCATTTCCCGGCTCAGGTATGTGCTCTGAGTATTACAGACCCGCCGGCGCTTCAGGTATGAGCTGAGCTAGTTACAGACCGTCCGTCGCTTCGTGTCCACTCTCTCTGTAAAGATGGAGGTGAGCAGCGCGGCTGGTAGTGGAGCAACTTCAGTTCATTGTAGTGGACTCGCTCTGCTGGGGGCAGTGACGCGTTGCATCCATGCGTAGACCTCCGATAAAGAGCAGCGTACGGACACCTCTAAACTCTGTCAGAGACCAGAGACCCAAATGGGCCTCTGCGTCTGTCAGACGGTCTGAATGAGATCCACCATATCAGCGGAGGAATGACATGCACAGCAGACTATATTACAACTCTCCACATCTCGGACAACAGAGATGGGAGGAGTTATGTGCACAAAGTTGTAAATATGAGCAGAAATCTGGTGAAACACACCTGAGCTATACTAGCCTATATATATATAATATATATATATATATATATATATATATATATATATATAATATATATATATATATATATATATATATACACGATACTGCAACGTTGGGCCACTATTGTGCATCTCTAACCTCTGTGCATCTCTAAATGTAACTGTAAATAATTAATTTGATGTTTTTTAAAATGAACAAATAGTCTTTATTTTCACAAAAAAGTAAAAACAGTAAGTGGGGCACAGAGGATGAGGGCCAAACATTACTGAGCCTTGGCACAAAGGTTAAAGGATTAGAATTTATGTAACTTAGTGGTTCTCATTCTTTAGAATTTCAGTGGTCTAAGTTGATCCCTCAACATTAATTTAACTTTGGGTCCCTGGTCCCTACACCAGGGACCCCTGGACCTGTTCACCACAGACCCAAATCTTCTCAGCTGTGTGACATATGCTACTGTCTCTTCATGTGGTTCATTATGTTTGGCACATTGTGTGGGTCAGTCTTATATTAAAGAAGTTAATAATGTAAAGCTGAATGCCCTAAAACCTGTTGATACAACAACACAAAGGCTCCTAACCCTACATTTTTGCACATATCATGTAAGACTTGTTTCTCCATTTTTTTTGCAAAAAAACTCTCCAGAAAGTGCCATTTAATGGTTTATTTTTCAAATTTTTTTCCTACCCCAATACCCCCCTAGGGAGTCCCCCATCCACCCACATATACCAAATCCCAATTTAAACCCTAAAGGATAAAGACCAAAAGAAATTGCTTTGTACGCGGCAAAATATGGGTTGGCCCCCCCCAAATCTCACTCCAAGGTTTTTGGAAAAGTTGGCAGCCCTGCTGCAGTAGGCAGGTATGTCAATAAGTAGCCTAATTAAAGAGTTGTAATCATTACAGCTGCAGCCCTTTCAAACCAGTCAATGGGATTTTTCAAAACGTGGCCACCCAAGATGTGTTCCTATTAGGGGCTTTTAACTGATTAATAAATAATTAGTAAATAATAATGCAACTCTCAGCTAACATATGGTCCAGCAGTCAGATTTGTCGCAAATAACATAAGACAAAAGTTGTCTTCAAATTGTCTGAGCACACCTTTTGTATGGAGCCACAGTTGCTCAGTGATGCAGAAATCCCAATTGAAAGAGAGGCATTACTGGAATAATTTCACCTGTTGTGCGTCTGTAGTTTAATAATAGGTGTTTATGTATAGGCCTACCTGTGTGTCATCACTGGAATCATATATTTGTGGAATGTGAAGCCACCAGCCCACAGATACTGTACACTATCTCTTCACAGCAGCTTCTCCCAGTAAGGAAGTTCCTTTCAGAATCAGAAATACTTCATTGAATTACTTTATTTTATACTTTCTGAGTGAATTCAGACAAGATCTCTTAAGACAGACAACAGCCACCCAGCCTATGCCTGAAACAGATCATTTAACTCCTGACCTGAATGTGTCTTATTGGCGGCTGGGTGACAACAATGCCAGTAAAACCTGAGCGTAACAAAAAAACAAACTAAGATATTCTTGGAAAACACATTACATCGCCAACTGAGCGGGATGAAAACCACATCATGTGATTTTTGAGGTTGAAGGTTCACTTCCATCTCAATTCTTAGCACAAGGTCCACTTACTGGAAACAACCTTCATCACTCTTCTGTTTGGAGGATTTACATTTTTTTCTAAGATTGTGAAACGGCCACCTATAAAATGTAATACTTATAAAATACAGTGGTTTTTAAAAGTGAGACAAGCATCTATCTTATATGGAACAGATCAGGTGTTATACTGTACTAATTAAGATAATAATAATAATAATAATAATATCAATAATAATAATAATAATAACTTTGACTTATATAGTGCCTTTCACAAACCCAAGGACGCTTAACAACGGGTGGTGGGGGGGGGGGTGGGAGGGAGGGGTTAAGAGGTGAAAGATGTGAGGCCAGGAGAGATTAAATTCCATAAACCTCAGTGAAGAGGTATGTTTTAAGCTGGGTTTTACAGGTTTAATAGAGGAGCAGAGCGAATAGCAGAGGAGCTTGTTCCAAGCGATGGTGCACTGACACAGAAGGCTCTGTCACCAAATGTCCGGAGCCTGGAATTAGGGACAGCAAGCAGGTCCTTTTCAGAGGACCGCAGGACCGTGACCGAGTGTATGGGTGGAGCAGTTCTGTTAGGTACTGAGATGCAAGTCCATGGAGAGATTTGTATGTCAGTAGGAGAATTTTATATTTGATCCGGGACTTAATTGGCAGCCAGTGGAGCTTTTTCAGGATGGGAGGATACCGTTGACCTTTTTTTAAGCCATCTTTATTTCAAAAAATACAAAACAGAACACCAACAACACATAAAAGTAAAGATACAAACACAAACAAACATACAATACAATACAATTTGCCAGGGGAAGCTTAAAGGTCACTAGAGAGATAAGGAGGACCAAATACTGACAGTTAGCTGCCTCTGTTAGGGAGCCCGAAATCAGATTATGTTAATGCAAACCTCATGGGAAAAAAGAATAAAATTAGGTTTTTTAGAACTGAATTTACATTGTGGATATGAAATTTGGCCAAAAGGATTAGTAAATTTATAAAAAAACATCTTTTCTTTACTATGAGTTCTATAAAAACAAAATACAACATTTTCCCATAATAGGGCAAAGTCTTTATAGATAAGTCAATGAAAATCTGCTGAAGTGTTGCCAAAATCTTCTGGAGTATGAACCATACCAAAAAAGGTGTACAACAGTTTCTGGGGGATTCACAGAAAGAACAGTTTGCACAATAGGCTCGTCGAGATGAACTGCGCCTCGCCTGTAAAGTGGACGAGAGCAGGCGGCAGCAGCGGGGGCGGTGACAAAAAGCTGCGGTAAAGTCGGACAGTTTCAGCCGATCCAGCTCCTTCAGGCTGGAACAGAAGTGATGAAAACACTGTGGTGCGATTCCGATTTAACAAAATAATCAGACCCACACATCAGTGGTACAACAGTCTCCAGTTGTTTTAATTATGACAGAGTAGCTGGCAAAGTGCTCTACATGAGATCTGTTGCTGATTTTAATGAACAACAGACTGGAGATGATCCGTGATCTGAAAGGATTATCTCTTTGACTCTAAACTTAACATTCAGCCTCACAACATGGTGTATGACAGAATAAGTCTTTAAATGACAAATAGCAATTAAAATCCCTCGATTCAAAAACAGTAAAAAGTTTATATAAAACGTCATCATGTTGTAAAACAATCAGGTGTTAAATCAGCTGAAAAGCCGGCGTTTCCCAGCATGCTCTGGGTCCGCCTGGCTCTTACAGTCGGTGAAAACAACTGCGCCGCGCGTCTCAGAACTGCGGCCGCCTTGCTCTCGTGAGATTTCGTTGCCCACGTGGCATGAAGTCAGAGCAAGTCGGGATCAAGTCGGACACAAATCTAACCGGCATGCAAGGGCGCCGATCGCCGGTGATCGATTCTGCGCAGACCTGGCTCATCCGAACGAGCTTGTTTCTTTTAAATTGGTTAGATTTGTGTGATGATCCCGACTTGCTCTGACGTCATGACAAGTGGGCAACGGAAATCTCACGAGAGCAAGGCGGCCGCAGTTCTGAGACGCAGGCGGCCCAGTTGCTTTCAGTAGGCTCGTTCGAGATGAACTGCGCCTCGCTGTAAAGTGGACGAGACAGGCGGTAGCAGCGGGGGGCGTGACAAAAAGCTGCGGTAAAGTCGGACAGTTTCCAGCGATTCCAGCCGCCTTCAGGCTGGACAGGAAGTGATGAAAACACTGTGGTGCGATTCCGATTTAATAAAAATTAATCAGACCCTCATACAGCGGTACACAGTCTCAGTTGTTTTAGTTATGACAGAGTAGCTGGCAAAGTGCTCTACATGAGATCTGTTGCTGATTTTTAGAACAACAGACTGAGATGATCCGTGATCTGAACGGATTTAGTCTCTTTGACTTCTAAACTTAACTATCAGTCACACAACATGTGTTCTGGACAGAATAAGTCTTTAAATCAGACAAATAGCAATTAAAATCGCTCCGATTCAAAAACAATAAAAAGTTTATATAAAACGTCATCATGTTGTAAACCAATCAGGTGTTAAATCGCTGAGAAGCCGGCGTTTCCCAGCATGCTCTAGGTCGCTGGGTCCGCCTGGCTCTTGCAGTCGGTGAAAAGCAACTGCGCGCCTGCGTCTCAGAACTGCGGCCGCTTGCTCTCGTGAGATTTCCGTTGCCCACGTGTGCATGACGTCAGAGCAAGTCGGATCAAGTCGGACACAAATCTAACCGGCATGCAACGGGCGCCGATGCGGTGATCGATTCTGCGCAGACCTGGCTCATCTCGAACGAGCCTACGACGACAAGAGCCAGGGGACCCAGAGCCTGGGGAAACGCCGGCTTTTCAGCTGATTTAACACCTGATTGGTTTACAACATGATGACGTTTTATATAAACTTTTACTGTTTTTGAATCGGAAGGATTTTAATTGCTATTTGTCTGATTTAAGACTATTCTGTAAATAACACATGTTGTGAGGCTGATAGTTAAGTTTAGAAGTCAAAGAGATAAATCCGTTAGATCACGGATCATCTCCAGTTGTGTTCATTAAAATCAGCAACAGGTCGCATGTAGAGCATTTGCCAGCTACTCTGTCATAATTAAAACAACTGGAGACTGTGTACAGCTGATGTGTGGTCTGATTATATTTTATAATCGGATCGCACCACAGTGTTTCATCACTTCTGTCCAGCCTGAAGGCGGCTGGAATCGGTGGAAACTGTCCGACTTTACCGAGCTTTTGTCACCGCCCCCCGCTGCTACAGCATGCGCTCGTCCACTTTACAGGCGAGGCGCAGTTCATCTCGAACGAGCCTAAACCTACATATACTGTTCTGCGCAGCCAGGCTTGTGTCTCTAGGCTCGTTCGAGATGAGCCAGGTCTGCGCAGAATCGATCACCGGCGATCGGCGCCCGTTGCATGCCGGTTAGATTTGTGTCCGACTTGATCCCGACTTGCTCTGATGTCAGGCACACGTGGGCAACGGAAATCTCACGAGAGCAAGGCGGCCGCAGTTCTGAGACGCAGGCGGCGCAGTTGCCTTTCAACGACTCCAAGAGCCAGGCGGACCCAGAGCATGCTGGGAAAAACGCCGGCTTCTCAGCTGACTTAACACCTGGTTGGTTTACAAGATGATGACGTTTATATAAACTTTTTATTGTTTTTGAATTGGAGGGATTTTAATTACTATTTGTCTGATTTAAAGACTTATTCTGTGCAGAACACATGTTGTGTGGCTGATAGTTACATTTAGAAGTCAGAGAGACTAAATCTGATCAGATCACGGATCATCCACAGTGTGTTGTTAATTAACAGATTGCATGTAGAGTACTTTGACAGCTACTCTGTCATAAT
>NC_045752.1:20403921-20429854 GCF_008692095.1 Etheostoma spectabile
GGAGACTGTGTACAAGCTGATATGTAGGTCTATCTGATTATTTATATTATATATTTATTCCTACTGCACTTCCCCTCATGTCTCTTCTAGGTACTGTCTGGGGTGCTGCAAACTGTTCGGGCGAAAACTGCCTCTGAGACGGAACCCCCACCCTGAATCTCTTCCACCCGGTCATCACACATTTTCCCAGACCATCCATCAGATGACATCCACATCAATTCTGCACTTTCATAATGTTCATCTGCACATTCATAATGTTCATTAAATCTTTACCTAACACATGGTTGTGATGTGGTCCATGCTAGTGAATATGTAATTGATGCAGCTGTTAGCAGTGTTGTGTGGAGCCCTTAAATTCTCGAAAAGGAAAATCAATTTTCTGTCACATGAATTTAACAATTAAATCCACACATAGAAGTATTTTATTTAGAAAGGACAACACACATTATTCAACATTTCTGTAAATGCGCCAGTGTTAGCCAAGCGGCTAATTTTCAACTGTAGTCCTTTGGCCAGATGATTATAGACCATGGCAGCAGGAAGCAACAAAAACATTAATACAGGTTAAACTATGAACACAGTAATCAAAAAGACTTTTTTTCTTTTAGTATGCCATGCAGAGCTGCAACAAGCAACAGGACACTAGCAGAGATGCACATCAACAATAGCTCCAGTTAACATAAGAAGCCAAGCATCAATACAAGTTAATTTTCCATACATACCCAGGGAGTACTGAGAGGGCTATATTTGAATCTGGGCAAGACATCAAACATGTTAGCAACAGATCAACAGTGATATACTGTATAGAAACAATACAGAATTACCTGGGGATTATAAATTATCACAAAGCTAATTTCTCAACAGCCAGGCCTTGAGACTTTGTGTGAAATTTTGGTAGGAGGTGCTGTTTCTTATTTTATTTGAAGTGTGTTCCACATATTGGAAGCTCTACCTGAGAAGCATGATTGACTAAAAGAGCTGGACCTGTAAGGAGTTACACAGTACCCTTTCAGAGCTGAACTAGTGGTTCTATGTTCGCAATTCTTTTGTTTAATACAAATATTGAGGTGGTGAAGCTTTGTCATTCAAGATCTTGAACAATAGGCACATGATATTGTGTTGGATTAGATTAGATTTTCCCAAATAAGGATGGCATTTTTATTAAGGATTTTACAGTGGTGATAAGTATTTTGTTTTCTGTCTAACACTAAGTGTCTGTTCATATACAGAGAGAACAGGCTTAAGAGTTGTATCATTACTCGTTCCAAATTTAAATATTTTTTATTGAACTCTTCATTGCACTCATGCCTTTATATTGTTTCTGTTTAGAGTGTGTATATATTGGTGTGTTTATATTGTTTGGTTGTTTTATATGTGTGAGCACATTGTGAGCAACAATGCTCCAAAGAAAAATTCCTCGCATGTGTCCTCATACCTGGCAAATAAAGCTGATTCTGATTCTGATTCTGATTCTGATTAGCTTGCGTCCAGCTTGTCATGCAATATAGTAGATGGGGAACGATCATTAAATTTAGATACAATTTTACTGCGACAAGGTGGAGTCAAGGATGATACCAAGATATTTCACGTGAGAGACAACTTGAATATTCTCACCAGACACATAGACTTTATGAACACATTCAGATGCTGAGTGTGTTTTTGCAAAAAGACAATTTTCTTTACATTTAGACACAGGTGAGAATGTCCAAGCCATGTGGTAACATTTCCCATTACTGTGTTTAGTTTAGAAGCTGCTTCTTTTTTAGTTTTTGCATGGACGTATATTATAGCATCAATCAATCAACTTTAATTACAGACTTAAGGTCCAGATAAAAAGTACACATAACACATTACAAGAGGGGTACAAACCAAACACATACATACATATATACACACAGACAAAACTGCCTCATCTGCATACATCTGAACTTCACACCCTGTACAAATTGATGGCAAGTCATTTACTTTACCATAAGCTAAACAGGAGAGGTCCTAAGATGGAACCCTGGGGCACAAAAGGTGATGTTTCACTACCCACCCTCACACACTGAACCCTATTTGAAAGATCCAATTCAGCGTGTGTTTGGGGCAAAATTATAATTGGCTAACCTATGACTAAGTATTTGATGGTTAACAGTGTCAAACACCTTTTTAACATCCAAGAATACTGCCCCAACGACACCTCCTTTATCTAGTTTAAAGGGTATATTTACCGTTACCTTTAACTTTACTTTTCTTTAAAAATTATTGTGTTGTATTTTGAATTGCGGATAAAGTAGTAGTTCATTACAATTAATGTTCTTAATTGCATTTTCATAATTACATAATTCCTTAGGTATTCTAAATTGGTTGGGCTTTGCACTTAATGACATGATGCCCATTTTTTTGTGAATTTTCTAACTAAGAGGATTAAATTATGATCTGATAGACCTGTTATCATGTTGAAAGATTTATTTCCTCTTTCTGGTTTGTTGCTAAACATTAGATAAGTTTGTTTTCTGGATGATGGCGTTATCCTAGTCGGTCCCTTTACTAACTGCCTGAAATCAAATTAATTTGTGATTTTTTTGTGTGACTTTTATCATCCCAGTTAATATTAAAATCACCCTTTATAATTACTTCCTTCTCAGAGCAGCATAGCATTTAGTTATAGTATTTAGTCAAAGAATACAGATTTAGCAGAAGGTAGTCTTTGTAAGCCAACAAGAATAAAAAACATTTGCGGTGACAGTTACATTTAAACAAATACATTCTATGTCATTCTCAGGTGAATATTGGATCTCATTGCATGATATATTTAATCTTCAACATGAAGCAGAAAACCTCTACCTCTTACACCTACTCTATCTTTCCTAAAGGCATTAAAGCCGTGAATAGACAGGGCAGAAGATGGGGAGTTTTTATGAAGCCATGTAAATGATTAACTTGTTCACTTTTTTAGTATAATACTGCAAATATTCAAGTGTCCCCCTAGGAGACCTTTAGGTTTAGCACCAAAATCCCATAGTACTTGTCTGATATTTCAGTTTCCGTAGTTTCCTTAATGCTGCATTAAACCTGTGATTTTCCGATCTGAATTGATTGAGCAATGCTGCTGTTGTTGTAACATGAAATACACTCTGCTCCTTCAATGATTTATTTTTCTAGACTGCAGAAAAAGCGGTAGCTTTAAGGTTCTGCATGTGTGCATACTGCCATGGTCTTCCACTCCCTAGTGATTTATAAATCATAAACAGGGAGAATTGTTAGAAGCAACTAGTTTGTTGTGAAGAGACACACAGAAACCCATGTGCTTTTTTGAGGAAAAGCTTTGTTGCTGGTTGTGCTTAACCAGCTGTTCTCACATCAACATGATGTCTGCTAAACCAGACTTTACACCAGCCAATGAAACTAACAAGACATAACTAGTGCAGTTTCACAAGCTGTGTTGCGATGACAAGTTTCTCCAATATCCAAAACAGATAATGACCATTACACACAGCTGTGCAACTTTACATTAGTATAGCAAGTGCTTTACCCATCTGCCTAATTGTCAGTTTTAAAGCTTGAGCCATCCTTGGCATCAATATCTAGAAATATAATTAAGGATTATTTGTATCACTTTTACTTAAATAGACTTTACAGGGCGGCTGAGACTCAAGCCAGGGCCCATAGAGCATGATGGAGGTGGAGGTCATAGTGAGTGAGTTCCGAGCCAGTGCCTGCAAAGCATGGAGGCACCTCCACCAAATAAATAAAATAAAAATAAACATCTTTCAGGATTTCCTTAGTGTTGTCCTTAACTGAGGGTTGTTGCCTGACGAGGTGTCCATTGTCAAGACGACGGCAAGGCATGATCAGTCCAACGAGCAGAATCAATATTCTTAGATTTAGAATTTTTTTTATCTGATTCCAAATCCAATGAGGAAGCGCTACAAGAAGCATTCTTGAATGATTTGAATGACTAAGTGAAAGATGAACTTGCAACCTGTGATGAACCTGATGACCTGTATTGCCATCAAAGCGGCCAGCCACACACTTCAGGCCAGGTCTCCACTCCTTCCACTCCTTCTATCCCCCTGAACCTCACCTCCCCCTAAACAATGTGTCAGCAGAAATTTAACCCTTGTGTTGTCCTCCCGCCCACTACAAATCTTTGTTTTTCTCGGTCCAAAATAAAAATACTTTTTTATATAGTATAATAGTTCCCCCCTTTTCCCAATTTTTTTGTCACTTTTCTTTTGCGCTGTTTTGACCTTTTTGTTATGTTTTCCCCCAACATCTTTTCATGCTTTTTTCAGTCATTTTTGTCACTTTTTTCAATATTCTTTCATTATTATTTTCTTCAAATGCTATAAAATTTAGTAAAACATCCAAATTCAAAGAAAGTTGTGAACTGATCGTTTACTTTACTTGTAAAGAGCATCATATGGAACCATCCACATTGCTTCTTGGATATTTTGGTTGATAAAAACCCCAAAATCTGACATAGAAAGTGTTTGAAAAAGGGTCAAATTTGACCCGAGGTCACCAGAAGGGTTAACTTACCAATGTTTAGACTCTGGTGTACTTGTGTCAGGAACCCATAACTTCCAAGTGTTAACATCAAATCCTAAACTTATTCATTGCCCTGGCATTAAAACTAACCACTCTATATGCCTATTCTTCTATCTGTTGTCCAGAAGACTTAAATGTATTATAGGTACTGTAAGCACAGACATCCTGAACGAATCAATCATTGTGATTGACCTACCACTGTGTCAAAAAGATGAGCCATATTAGGTGGCACCCTAACAACAACTTCATCATCCTGCTCCTCATCTTCTGAAACATATTTGTAACCTTACAGAGGATTTTGAGATCATTGTTTATATATATTTCTATATATATATATATATTTCAAATTATACGCAACTGGAATCCCAATATCTATAGCTGGAATCCCAACATCTCAAACCACTAATTACAAAAGGATTGAATTTGTTTAACATGTATATATAATTTATGCATTTAAATACTTGCTCTTTGACAACAGTTTGTCAAGGTTGCGGATGTACAGGGTTATGCTCTGATAATTGTTATGGGTCAGCTGTTCTTCCCCTGTCTTGTGTGTGTGTTCTCATCCTTTTCCACTGTGTTTCTGTTTGGTTTTTCTGCTTTGCCGGAGAATTCGACAAGGGCCGTGGATTCCTGCTTTAATGTGGTCTGGTTTTTCAATGAAAGCTTCTGCCCAGAATCCTCTAAGGGACCATTCTGTATTCATGGAATGGACCATCGGAGAAAACTAGGGGAGGGTCATGTCTTTTTGTTTCATTTAAATAGCAGAATTTCACTGTCATGACATATCTATGACGTGGGTAATGACGTGGGTAATAACGTGGGTATGACGTGGGCCACAGGTGGTGAAGTTGGCGTGGGAAGAATGGAGATATGCAGGCTGGATGGTGCAGAGCAGCCATTGGTGGTCTGGACTGATCACAAGAACCTGGCTTTCATCCAATCAACTAAGAGACTCAACACCTGCCAAGCCAGATGGTTCTTCAGCAGGTTTAATTTCACTTTGACTTACCAACCGGGTTCCTGTAACCTGATTGCTTTGTCTCGCCAGTTCACTGATTCTGATGAGACCGGCGAGCCTGAAGCTGTCCTGCCGTCCTTCTGTTTGGTGGCTGCAGTTCGGAGGGAGATTGAAGCTCTCGTCCAGACGGCCCAAGGTACAGACCCTGGACCTGGAGATGGATCACCCAACCTGCTCTATGTTCCAGCATCTGAAGTGCTACATTGGGTCAACACCTCACTCTTCGCCTGGGATGTCCCATACCCTTTCGTTGCTTAAAAGACACTTGGCCGTCAGTGGAAGTAGATGTCCAGGCTTACGTGGGGGCCTGTACCATCTGTACACAGAGTAAAGCCTCTCACCAGTATCCCTCGGGTCTTCTGCAATTTATCTTGGTTCCTAGTCGCCCCTGGTCCCATGTAGCTCTGGACTTTTTTACTGGTCTACCTAAATCTGAAGGTAATAATACAATACTTACTATTGTGGACAGATACTCTAAGTCTCCCCACTATGTAGCATTATCGAAATTACAGACTGCCACTAAGACAGTGGACCTCATAGTTCAACATGTATTCCGTCCCCATAGAATACCTATCAGTCTATTATCAGGATTCCATCCACAGTCCAACGGCCAGACAGAAAGGGGCCAATCAGGACCTGGAAGCGTCTCTTTGCTGTGTGGCTGCTCAGCATCCGTCCACTTGGCCTAAACATCTTCCATGGATCAAGTATGCTCCCAATTCCCTGACCACTTCTCGCCTCTCTCCTTATGAGTTATCCCTGGGATTCCAACCAACCTGTTATGGGTCAGCTGTCCTTCCCCTGAGAAGCAGAGGACACGGAGGCGAGCAGATGGGCTGGAGCAGTTGCAGCTGTGACGAATTGTCAGAAGTGCAGGTAAACACGTGGTCATGCAGATCGGAATACGTCGTCAGAGGCCAAAGTAGCAGGGGGAATGCAGCCACCTAAATGGAAGATTCAACGCCTGTGTACAGATAAGAAAAGGAAAGCCCTCCAGCTGTCCTCTTTGAACTTGTGTGTCGTACTTGACTGAAAGCTGCCCTTATTCCTCCCCCAGTGTCTGCCGTGTGGGTATCGCAACGCGGAGCGTTGAAAAGGAGGAAAAGCCCAGGCTGCCCTCCAGACACCTGAATAAAGGATTCAACGCTTGTGTACAGATAAGTAAAGGAAAATCCTTGCTACCTTCTTGAGCGTATGGAAAAGAACTGGCTTAAGTGTTACCCTTGACTAAAAGCTGCCCTTATTCCTCCCTCAGTGTCTGCGGTGGGGATATTGCAACGCGGAGTGGCAAAAGGGAAGAGGAGCCCAGGCTACCCTCAGCGGAACCGGCCGCTCCTTTTGTGTTCGGCAGACTGTCGGACAGACTTGGAACTATTGACCGGAAGATTGGGCTGCCATTTTCAGCCTTTAGATTTTTATTTTAAACGGAAGAACTGTTTTATTTTAATTTAAAATAAAGCGTTAAATTAAGTAGCGGTCTGGTCTCGGTCCATTATTGTTAGTGGAAATAATTGCTGGTATTTTCTTTAAACGGGCACATCAACTCCTGGTGTGTCATGTTCTTTTTTTCCACCCTATTTGTTTGTATTGTGGTTTACACCACCTGAAAGTGGCAACCGGCGTGGCTTGAGGAACTAGGTCAAGGGGTGTGGCCATTCATTCCTGCACAGTAACCTACATAGCTGCAGCACCTGATTCACCTCAGCAGTACATATACCTGGGCTGATCACCTCATCGGCGCCAGATCAATGGTACTGCCCGCCTCGAGTCTCAGTCCAGCCTTGGATTTCTCCACAGCCTGCCCGCCTCAAGCTTTCGTCCCGTCAGGGAGTTTCTCTATCTTGATTTCAACTTTCAATGTTCCCTTAGGTACATTAAAAGACCTTTTAAACTGTATGTGTGGTTGTGTTTTGGTTCTGAACTGTGAGTGTAACCATGTTTACCATTGGCCTCTTGTCGTTCCATAGTAAAAGGTCCGTCAGTGCTAGGAATATTTTTAATCTGAGCGCAATCAGGATAAACCATGCTTAGTTTGCTTCTTCCAGGTCTGGGTTGAAATCTTGAATTTTTTTACTTTTTTTGTGGCAGCTGCCTATAATTTGTCAGATGACCACTGTGGTTTCACGTTTTGGGGGAGATATTTCCTGCTTACATGCTTAAAGCCATCTTTGTTCTTCAGAACACCAACTGATAACCAGAGAATTTACGGAAGGCAGAAGTTAACCAGGGTGCAAAATTTACTTTTTGGAATGTTATTGTATTAGCTACTCAATAGATTACCGTTGTTTTCAGGCTGGTGACTGAAGCCAATCTACAAAAAAACAGCCACTTGCACATTTCACCTACATGATGACGTTTTGTATAAACTTTTTATTGATTTTGAATCGGAGGGATTTTGATTGCTATTAGTCTGATTTAAAGACTTATTCAACATACATACTGTCTATGTGCAAACCACATGTTTTGTGGCTGATAGTGACGTTTAGAAGTCACAAAGACTACATCTGTTCAGATCATAGATCATCTACAGACTGCTGTTAACATCAGCAACAGATTACATGTAGAGCATTTTGACAGCTACTCTGTCATAATTAAAACAACTGAAGACTGTATACAAGCTGATATGTAGGTCTGATAACATTTTCTTAAATCGGAATCGCACCACAGTGTTTCTTTGACTTCCTGTTCAGCCTGAAGGCTGCTGGAATTGACTGGAAACTGTCCCACTTGAGAGCCGATTTTGTCATACCCTGCCTGCTCTCCTCCACTTTTTCAGGCGAAGCGCAGTTCATCTCCAACGCGCCTAATTACTCCAGACTCTGTCACTTCCTGTTTGCCACTTGGACCCAGATCCCTGCTTGACGATGAGAACAGGTGAATGAAACCTTTGGTAAATCCACTAACCTAAAATAAATGACTTGAAATTAACTGTTTGTGTGTTGTATTTATCCAACCATAATTTCTTGTCTTTCGACTAGTACTTAAATTAACTGAAATAAAATGACAAACCATGTGTTTATTGATGCAAGCCCACATGCTAATAGCCAGCTTAAATGAAGACATGGGGTAGCCCCATGACAGACATAGATAAATATTTTCACCATGTTCACAGGCAGTTTTAACCCTTCATGTTACAATGTAGTAACGTACATAAGGCAGCTCAGTCATACTGTATATAATAATACCTTTGGACAAACAAATCGGAGTCCCAGGATCTCCACCTTCAGTTCCAGAACTTGTAAAAGTGACTTCAAATACAAAACTGCCATCACACCCACAGGAACAGCAAAATTTGGGCTTGTTTTCCATACTAACGCCACAGAAAGGACTGTACATTGTAATCTGAAAAATATAAAGGAATGTGTAATGCTGCCTGTTCTTTCTTTACAGAGGAGTCTGTGTACTCATGCTGTCAAGCAACATCTTCATTAGCTTGGTTCTCATTTTAGATTAACCATTAATTAAACCATTTTTAATTTATTTTTGGGTTATTTGGCAAATGATCTTAAATTTGACAAAATGCCAGGCTACCTAGTTAGCAAATGCTAGTTGCACAGCAGCAATAGTAATGTCCAAATCCTGCAATATCAATGTAATTAAATGACATGCAAAACGTAATAACACTTACATTTTACCCTAACGTTACACTACTAACTAGTAGTAGTAGTACTAATAACTGGTAGTAATACTACCGGTTTTCTACTGATACCAAGCTTAATGCTAATCGGTGAAGTATCCCTTTAAGTTGCTGTGCAGTGGCTTCTCAGGGCCACCATAGATCAATACTAGTGATGACTAAACTAAAAGCTGTGTATGGTTAGTTTATGGAACAGGAAAAGGATATTAGTTCAAGCAGCAATTATGACATAAAGACCTAATACGATATGAATGTTTCTAGTATTGGCGCCCTCTAGTGTCCCTTGCTGTAATAACGCATAATGGTGCCATGTTCAGGTTGGGTTGGTGTCACCGAGGAGACTGGGGTTCATGTCACATCCAACATCACCAGAAATTCAGAAGCGTCTGATTTAAACCCAAACCATGACGTTGATCTAAACTTATTTCAGTTGGTTTTGTGCCTAATTATATCCAAACAAAACCACGACAGTTATGATCTCTGGTTTATATGATGAGAAAAAGCTTGTGTAGGTCATATTAGAGGGTAGGAAGAAATGACTGATATCATCGAATAGTTTGGAGGACTGGTTGTTTTCATGAGACAGGTGAGAAGGAGAGGGACGAGTTGGTAAAAAGTTGCAAACAAAATCCTGCATGTACTGAAATGTTGCCATTAAATATATCTTTTGTAAGTTAGAAAATTTGCAGGAGATGTTTACAACTTAGTTTATAGAAAATCTATCGGAAAACTTTGGAAGTCAGTATAATAAAATGAAAACCAAAAAAACATTATTTTTTGAACTTATTATTTAACTGACAGACCTTCTCAGTCAGTATCTGGTTGCAAAGCAAATTTATATCAAAAGCACTTAAGCTGCGCTTAAAAATATTTTTGTCATTCAGTAGATAGACAACAGCATTGTTCTAGCCACCTTTAAGGGTTTAATTTACACACCTAAACTTCAAATGTGTGTCACTGTGAGGCGAGTTTGCACCGCATGAAGTTCTAGTTTCATCCCACATTATTTCCATTTGTATTTAGTGTAATACGTGGATTTATTTGAATGCACATGACAAAGAGAGCAGATTATATGCTAAAAATCACAGACACATTTCAAAACAATACTTAAAATATTTTATTGCACTACTGGTGTTTGGTACCTGATGGCACTCAGCCTAACATATACAACTCAATCTTGTGATTTGGTGATTATGGCTAAAGTTTCCTGAACTTGGCTTTGTCTGCTGTATATTCTCATGCATAAAAGACAAAAGTTGCATTGTTTTCAAATTGCAATGCAAAACTGCAATGCCCCCCCACAAATAAAAAGACATTTCCAGACTGGACATATCCAGAATTACTTTTTGTAGTTCTTCACAGTCCATGGTTTGAAGTATAGTCTGTGGACAGTCTGTGGCGTAAACATAGGCACTCTAGTTGTATCTGGCCATCACTGTGGGCCTCTAAAAAAAGTGTGATCGCTTTAAGCCTGTACACATGGCTCTGTAGCCCACCGGCTTTGGGTCAGCCCCCAAAAAATATCACAGGAGGATAAAAAAAATTCCCATGCTATTCTGTATTAGATATGTAACATGTTGCCAAAACCTTCTCAAATTCCTGTAACAGAAGGCAGGCTGAATTAAATACAATATGCTTGTGGTTAATAAAAAGACTGACATTGTTTAGCTACGTTAATGGCTCAATGAAAAAAAATGTTGAAAGAATGACAAATGGTGAGAATCAAATGGTTTACCTACTGAACAGTGGCTATTTTAGGACATCTCAGACTTGACAGCTTGTCAGACTCAATTGTACTTGTGCTTATCTGTTTTGAGCTCAGTCCTGACATGCTAAAAGTGCTAACATGCTAATGATTGTCAATTTCCTGCCAGCTTAATAGGTTACTAAAGCGCTAATATTTGGCGTATGAGGTAATTGAGAAGCTACCATGGCAACATTAGCATGTTTGCATTGTTGTGGGCATGAAAGCTGATAGGTCAACATTTTGGGAAGCTACTTGGTATGCTGGTGCTGCATTGGCTCATGTGTTTAAACCAATCCCTGTACACTTAAGTCAATTTAAGTTCCTTGTCTGCTGGGATTGTATCTACTAAAGCTTAAAAAGAAAGACGTATTAAAGACTAGGATTGTTCCAAGTTCTTGCTTTGCGGACATGATGCAAAGGGCGGTTCTTAGAACAATGAAAAAGTTCCTCTTGTCCTAAAACGCCTTCAAAAACAACCTTTATTCTTCTAATTTACTGTCATGTACTCTGAAAAATGAGGGGAAAGAAATGCATATTCCAGTGATAGAGTTGGATACCTGCATGCCACAATAATAAAATAAAAGAGTTATTGGTCACTGCAATCCTTCAGTGATACCTTTACACTATCCAATCATTTAATCACCAGCTGAATCTGATGATAGTTTGTTCTTTAGTTCATAACAAGATAGAAGTGTTGGACAAGAAGAAATTGTGGCTTGGCGCTATGTGAACAGCAATGTGATCACCAGAGTTGTTAGATTTGTCCTTTGTGGAGTGTGATGGTCTGTACTAAATATCATGCCAATCAGTTCAACCCCCCCCCGTGTTGAGATATTTCACTGTAACCCAAAGTGTTACCAACAGAGCAAGCCACATCAGCATCTTATGCACCGTACCGCTAGCATGGCTAAAAACCCAGCAAGGACTTAATTATTGCACATAATCAATTTTAGCACAGTCAAAAGACAGGCAATTGACTTAAAGTCCTGACATAGGATATTATAACATTTCAAAGTGTGCATATTGAGACATGGCACAGAAATAAAACATTATTTATAAAACACAAAATGGTACAAAATTAAAAACAGTTAGTTCTGTGACTGTGCAGAGGGTTTTATTGGTCAGTGTTTTTTTTATGTAGGAGTGTATACTCACCTGTCTTAGACTATTTTTAGCCTTTCATTTGTCTACCTTGCTTTCTTTCAGCTTAAGAAATAAAGGATTCCTTATATTTCCTCCTTGATTTGATGAGCATCTTCTCCGGCTTGAACCTTTTACTTGTGTTTGTTCGCTTCTGATGCTCTCCTCTCTGTGTCCTGTCACACCTTGGTGTTTTTAAAGTAATTATACCCTGTTGTGGAAGTGGATTTCATGCGGGAGGAGAATATTCCTTCCCTACTATTTCTCATCCACCTATCCCTTCATAATTGCAGTCCATGCTGCTGCTGGTGACCAGATGATTGGCTCTCAATGTCCTCTTCTTCGTCCATATCTCCTTATTTCTATACTTCTATAGTCTTAAAATAGATCCTGGCATATATTGTATCCAAATGGCTGTGTAGCGCATGGAAGGAGGGTCTCTTCGAGGGCTCAGCGGCCCAGCAGTCCATCATGATGCGGTAAATATTCTGAGGACAGCGCGTTGGACAGGGCAGCCGAAACCCAGATGACAGCAGATCCAACACTTCCTTGTTGCTTTTTCCTAAAAGAAAGATATACCATAACAGTATAAGAGTTAAAGTAGTGTACTTATTTCTTAATCTTTGTTTTTGCAGGAAGGGATATTCCACTCTGCAAATAGCCAGCAACCACAACTGTGATAACATCAGGATTTACGGCAACAGCTCGACTTTGAAAGGTAAAGTCAACATGACACATAATAAATCAAGATATTCAGTTATCTTGGATTAAAAAAATAACTAAATGATAAGTTTGGTGTTTCTCAATGTGTTTTTTTCCTTGAAAATACCAAAACCAACAATGTGTTAGTCGGTCTCTCAATACTTTCTGACTTCCTGTTCAAGCCCAGGCATAAAGATTTAAAAACACAAATATATATTTCAACAGTAATTTTACTTAAACAGCTGCTCACTGTAGTTTTTATCAAACAAACAGGAGGAAATTGTTGAGAACTATTTTCAGCGGCGGATGAATCCACATTTGGTGCTCAGGGAGTAGTTGTGGTAGCAGAACGGTGTGTGTGAGACTGAATTAAAATAAACGGTACCACTTTGTAATAACCAACATTAATAAATGGTAATTTGATTAATTTAACAATGAAATCATGATCTATAAGGTTTACTAATTATTACTAATGTTATATTTGTTATTTTATTATTAGTAATATGAAATAATTAGTTTATACATTGATAGATAGTTAATACTTTGTCAAAAGTTAATAACTGTTTTGGAAATCACCTATAAGTATTATTTGGACGGCTATTATAACTTGCAACCACTGCTTATAATAATAAGTTAATGATTAACAAGTGCCAAATACCAACCCTGTACAATTACAGGGGAAACACTGCTGCCCTCTGCCTGTATTTCATTTTTAATTTGGACAGCCTGGACGTTTATGGGTGTCAACAAAGAGCCTTCGGACCCAGTGTGGGTGTCTATCCCCCAGTCGTATACCCAACCCCCACCTTGCCCCTCACTCCTAATTTCCACTGGGTGTGGAATGGCTGCAGATCCGCTTCTGAATGGCGGCGGAGTCGTTAGGTTTCTAATAAAGTCAATGTGTGTATTTCCACTGACTGCTGAGCGGCTGCGTCCCGACTCTGTCCCAGCTCCGACGAACCCCAGCCCTCCGGAGCAGATATGCAGAGCTTCTATTGGCAGGACGCCAAAGAGCTCCGCAACAACTGACCACACAATAAAGGGACAGGAAGTCGAGTACAGAAACAAAATAAAACATCTGGTTAATTTTCAAAATAAATTAGACCGTGCTCATATCTCCCTGCACTACAGCTTGAAAACAGAACAGAGTTGTTCCCCCTCTACTCCTCTGGATGGAAACAAACTATTGTTGGCTTCGTGGTTCTATTCTACGTTATCTCGCAGGACTTAATGTGGGTCCTCGTGACTTCAGCTGTCAGTCATGGCCAAAGCCGTTCCTCAACAAATCCGGACCTGGTGGGTGTTGACGGACGGTCGCAGCACGGAGCCGACGCGCAGCCGTTCTGCGTTTCATACCAACGCACTACAGGTCCAACTGACACACACACACACACACACACACACACACACACACACACACACACACACACAGTCATAATGCATTTACTCATCAGGTGGCACCTTCCTGCAACAATCAGAAAAATAACATTTTGTTGACTGATTGCTGCTTTGTCCAGAGCTCCCTTTCTTTATTCACTCTCTAGCTCATTCGACCGCCATTGTGTTCTCTCTCTCTCTCGCCAACTTCAACACAGTAAGCCAAAACGCACATACATCATGCCTTCAAAGCACACAATAAGCAGAGAATTGTGTAACCACCCATCATTTGCACACCCAGTACGTCCATTGCATTTTAACACTCATAAGTCCATGAGTAACGGAGAGTTGTGCATACTTCCAATTCTTTCCCACTGCTTGATAAAACAGGTAACAGGCTCCCAACAATCTGCTGGAAAGCTCTGTAGTTAATATAGCTCCATCAAAAAAGTAGAAGTCAACACTCTACCATCATAAGGCATCTTGCCCCGTGACATCATCTCGTACAGCAGGACCCCAAACGACCAGATATCTGATTTTACAGAGAAGCGCTGGTAAATTGCTGCTTCGGGAGCTGTCCACCTCACCGGGATCTTTGTGTTTCGACTGGCTGTATACACACTGTCCTGTAGAGAGAGATGAGAAGGGGTTAACAGAATATATATATATACATATACACACTTGGACTAGTTGAACTGTGTAGCCTTTTGTGTTTCTCATATTTAATACTACATTTCCAACAGACTCAATATACAATTATGTAATATGAAAGTTGTTTCACACTTAATTATATTCACATATTTTGTGTGCAGAAATAGTACAAGACAGAAAATCCATACATGGTGTATGTGTTCCTCTTAAAGGGATATGTCAAACTTTTGGTTGTATGAGTTTACCTCCTGTAGATGGGGGTTGGAAAAACATGTTGGAGAAACAGGCAGCATTATGCTCTCAGCATGCTCTCTTCAAAGCTACCACACTTTAACAAGCACAGAAAAAAAACACTGTTTTAACAACAACAGTAATTGTACCTTGCAGAACAAGTGGGTTGCTGGTCTATTGCTGCCTCCATCGGTTAGTTATTGTGTGAAAAAAGTGATTTTGAACAAACCCTTTTAAACACCAAATCACACAAAAACACAAACAAACGGTTTGAGGCAACAACTCCCATTGTGTTCTGTGAGGTAAAATGACTGTATTTGTCAAAGGAGTCTGGTGGAAGAGAGCAGAGATAACAGCTTCAGTTCCCCGTCGTGAAAAGCTGTCTGACAGAAAGGAAGAGGGCTGAAAATATTCTAAATATAGCGTCCACTTAAACTAAATGTTTTCTTAGGTGTCTAAAATTTGTTGAGCTGCTGCCCCCGTCCACAGCAGGACATTACTTGGCTTCTGTGTTGGTACTCCTGCCTGCTTCTCCAAACTGGGGGCATGCCATCTACTGTAGCTAACACACTGACTATGGAGAAGTAGCTCATGCAATCACACATCAAAACATCTGAACTATCCCTTTGATGTCTTCACCATGCAGATGACATTGAAATTACTATATTTTATCAACAATAAAGGTTTCAGATTTTTATCCTTAAACAGAAACATGTTGATTAAAAACAGCCAATGTATATTTAGACAGGTAATGTTGAATAGCTAACAGGATTAAATAAGTTAGTTTCTCATTTACAAGTTAAAATGCAGCAGATAAGGTCTTTATGGAGAATCTGATTGATTTACTGTATTTAGTATTGTCTTTTAAGAGATGGCGTCATGATGTTCTGAATTATGCAGATTTGAGTGGACAGATGGAGGATGTAGTTATGCATTCAGTGTACGCGAGGTTACACAGGAACAACAGAGCATACATATACGATACATATTCAAAAGAACATGGGCCAATAATTAGCGTTATTCTAAAATAAGAAAATAGTTCTTGACAAATGAGACAACAAAAATAGCCCCTCTTTCATATGTGTTTCCATGCTGTCTTTCTCTCTTTCTTGCAGGCACACACACACACATGTACAACCTGCTTACCTTAATAATCCGAGCCAGTCCAAAGTCGGCCACCTTGCAGATGAGATCGTCTCCCACCAGGATGTTCCTGGCAGCCAGGTCCCTATGGACGATGTTTCTGTCCTCCAGGTAGGCCATGCCCTCGGCGATCTGACTCCCCATGTAGATCAGATGAGCTGATGTCAGCACCTGGCCTTCAGCAGCTGAAAACACACACATTTTAACCAAATTTAACCAAATCTTCTTTACAATGTCAGGGGTCTTCTTTTCTAAGCCACAAACCCCTAAACTAAGAGAGAGACGGCGCAGGGACCCCCTACTACATACAGTATCAAATAAAGTTACATATAACAGGACGATAATAACATGTAGGGCAGCCTAAAGCTTAAATACATGTATTTTTAATGCATGGAGTACTAAGCTATTACAATAATAATTGTTGGGATGATTTTAAAAATCATGTTTTAATGTTAAACATACTGTACATGTAGCACAGCAAATCCTTAGTATGAACTGTATCTGTGAATGGGTAAGCCTATCATTCATTTATATTTGCTGATAATATGTTGGATTCATGTTGAGACATTTAAATTTTTGAAAAAACTTTCTAAAAATTAACAATAATTTGGTGGCACATATTTCAGCCCATACCCATACCTGCATTAACGCTGAGGACCCCCTAGGGGTCCCGGACCCCCTGTTTTGACGTATGTGAAATGAGTTGTGCTGCTTCCTTAACAGTTCGAATGCATGTGTGTTGTTTGTGTTGTGTTCAAGCAATTAGGGTTAAACTTTAATGCCTAAAGGGGAACTACGCAGTTTTTACCTCTCTGTGCAGTTAAAGTCCATACTGCTCGGCCTGATACAGACAGTGTTGACGATTATAGGGGTCAAAAAGCATATGTTGCAGTGCATTTACAGTACGACTTTACAATGTGCATCTTCACAAGCCAATAAAATAGTTACTGGGTCATCCCGTGTTCTGCACACCCGGTACCAGTGATCGCCCTATGGTGGGAGGTTCAGAGACCATTGTAGCACATTTAATACATTTAAAAATAAATGTATCCATGTGTCATAAAAAAATTCTAAATGGAGTCAGATAAGGCATGGAGGGATTATTTTTGTTTTGTTTTATTAAAGGGACTTTTAGGAAAAGGGATATCTATTTTTTAATTATTATTGATGTGTTTGTGTGGATTAGAGCTGCAAAGATTAATCAATTAGTTGTCAACAATTGAATTAGTGGCCAACATTTTTGATAAGAGATTCAGATTGAGCCATTTTTTTATGAAAAAACGTAACATTTATCTGCTTCCAGCTTGTTAAATTGAAATATTCTCTAGTTTCTTCTCTCCTCTGGGACCGGAAGCTGAATATTTTTGAGTTGTGGACAAAACATGTCAGGCATCCCCCGCTCTGATCCTGTTTGTTGTCTGTCTGTGCATCATTGTTCCTGTTGCTATGCAACCTGGGGAGGTGTGGCCTCCTTCACTCATCACCTGTTCCTGTTCAGCCTAATCACCATCACCTGTTCCTGCTCAGCCTATCACCAGCACCCACCTGTGCTCATCATCATCACCACCAGCTCTTATACCATGACCTGACATCCAGTCCCTGTCGGATCGTTAGTCTTCTCATTCTCCTGCTACGGACCGTCAACATCTTCACCCCGGATTGTCTTCACTCACCTGCCGTCACAGCATTTCCCTCTGTTTCACCTTGGTTGGTCATCTGGTGCAAGGATTAGTATCAATAAACTCTCATTGAACTTCTCCTTGTCTGCGTTTGGGTTATTCTGCCAGCCGGGTCTGACAGAACGATCCGACATACTATGAACCCGCAGACTTGGAGACGGTGAAGCTGGCAGTTTCACACCAGGGCGCTTTGTGGGACAACACGGCGCGCGCTCCAGGAGATCATGAACACGCTCCAGTCACTGACTACAAACATTTCTGGTCTCCAGAACCAGCTCGCCAGTTTGTCCGCTTCGCCTGCACCGTGTCTCTACGGAGCAGGTTACGGTAAGACGCTATTGACTCTGTTCGTGAGCCGTGGGTCCCCACACCGGAGAGATATGAAGGCAGTTTTGGGAAGTGTCGTTCATTTTAATGCAATGTGGACTCGTGTTTGAGCAACAGCCCCGATCCTACGCTACCGACGAGCTAAAAGCGTTTGTGACGGGATTATTAGGAGGCAAGGCTTGGAATGGGCTACAGCTGTGTGGGAGAGCGGCGAAGGGATGGCATTTTCTATTCAGACTTTACGCTGCATTAAGGACATATTTGACCTGCCGGTTCGTGGCAAGGATGCGCGAGACGCCTCTCTTCGCTGCAACAGGGAGTGCGCAGTGTCGCGGAGTACGTTGTTGAGTTCCGTACGCTGGCAGTGGAGAGCCGCTGGAATGATGAATCGTTGAGGCGGCTTACTACAAAGGACTGTGTGAGCAGATGAAGGACGAACTCATTTCTTACCCTGAATCAGCAGGATTGGAGGACTTGATTTCCTTATCTGTTCGGGTGGATAATCGTCGTCTGGAGCGTGGGAGAGAGAGGCGACAGAGGATACCCAATCTGTCACCTACACCTCGCCGAAGGAGAGAGGAGGTTTTCTCGGAATCCGAACCTATGCAGATGGGTCGTCAGCGGTTGTCTGAGCAGGAGCGGCGTCGGAGAAAGGAGTCTGATAGCTGTCTGTACTGCGGACAACCGAACCATTACCTGGCATCCTGTCCTCTGCGGTCGGGAAACTATCAGGCTCGCTAGATGTGGGGAGTATTCTGGCGAGTCACACTTCTAGTTCTCCCCACCCTCACCTTCGAGCACCTTTTCACGCCACGATGATTTTTAAAGGACAACCTATTGAGGTACAGGCGCTTATTGACTCTGGAGCGGATGATTGTTTTATGGATTCCGGTTTAGTGGATCAGCTGGGACTTTCTAAGGTAGCTTACCCAAGGGATGGAAGCTACACTTGCATGGAAGACTGATTAACGCATCACTGCCAGGACTGAACCTGTTCAGATGTTACGTCTGGTAATCACTGGAGGAGATCTCCTTCTACGTTATGCCTTCTCCTCTCATACCTTTAGTCCTGGGTTTTCCGTGGCTGATAAGGCATAATCCCGCTATTGACTGGGGTAATAGCAAGATAGTTAGTTGGAGCACGTGGTGTCATGCTAATTGTCTGAAATCTGCTGTTTCTCAGTCTGTTTCTCCCCAGAGGTTGCAGCCTGAGCCGCCTGATCTATCACAAGTACCACAGGAATATCATGTCGTGGGAGATGTCTTCAGTAAGGAACGAGCATTATCCTTGCCTCCACACCGACCTTATGATATGGCCATTGAACTGCTGAAGAACATCTCTTACCCAAAGGGACGACTGTACAACATCTCGAGACCTGAACGGGAGGCTATGGAAACCTACATTAAGGACTCCTTGGATGCTGGAATAATCCGTCCATCTTCCTCGCCTCTGGGAGCCGGATTCTTCTTTGTGGGTAAGAAGGATGGATCTCTGAGACCCTGCATTGACTATCGTGGGCTTAATGACATAACCGTTAAAAATAAGTATCCTCTGCCTTAATGGATCCGCTTTGATTCTCTGCAAGGCTCTGTGATTTTAAACTTGACCTTCGGAACGCGTATCACCTGGTACGGATAGAGGAGGGATGAGTGGGCTGACTGCATTCAACACTCCTATGGGTCACTTTGAATACCTGGTCATGCCGTTTGGACTAACTAACGCGCCTGCTGTGTTTCAGTGCCTTATCAACGATGTCCTCAGGGACATGGTGGGGCAGTTTGTGTTTGTCTACTTGGACGATATCCTTATCTATTCCAAGGATGTTTCGGAGCACAAACAACATGTTCTCCAGGTGCTCCAGAGACTGTTGGAGAATCGACTCTTTGTTAAGGCGGAGAAATGTGCCTTCAACGCTCGCACCACCTCCTTCCTGGGGTACATCGTGTCTGAGGGTCAAGTCCAGATGGATCCGGAGAAGGTACGTGGAGTGTTGGAGTGGCCTACGCCGGAGACCAGGAAGCAGCTTCAGCGTTTCCTCGGATTTGCCAACTTCTACCGACGTTTCATACGGGATTACAGTCGGGTGGCCGCCCCTCTGACCGCCTTGACCTCAAGTCTCAAGGATTTCGCTGGAGTATTGCTGGAGGACGCCTTTTGGAGTTGAAGGGTCGTTTCACCTCGGCACCGATTCTCATCAACCGGAGTGTCCCGTCAGTTCGTGGTCGAGGTGGATGCTTTGGACGTCGGGGTTGGTGCTATCTTGTCCAACGTTCGGCTAAGGACGGGAAGCTCCATCCTGCGCCTTTCTGTCTCGTCGTCTGTCCCCTGCGGAGAGGAACTACGACGTGGGAAATCGCGAGTTACTGGCCGTGAAGCTCGCATTGGAGGAGTGGCGACATTGGTTGGAGGGTGCCTCTCAACCATTTGTGGTCTGGACCGACCACAAGAACCTGGAATATGTCAGGTCGGCCAGACGACTCAATCCCCGGCAGGCCCGATGGGCACTGTTCTTTGGACGTTTTAACTTTTCCCTCACTTTCAGGCCCGGTTCTCGGAATGGCAAGCCTGATGCCTTGTCCCGCATGTATTCCGTGCTGGAGGAGAAGGAAGTGGAGCGTGAAGTCATCTTGCCTCGGGACAAGGTCATCGGCGCTGTCCTTTGGAGGGTTGAGGAGGAAGTATTGGCCGCTCTGCACAACCAACCAGACCCAGGTAACGGACCTCCGGGGCGACTTTTCGTCCCTGAGAATGTCCGCTCTAATGTACTTCTGTGGGCACATTCTGCCAAGACCTCATGTCATCCTGGCGTGGCGCGCACTATGGCCATGCTTCGGCGGCGTTTCTGGTGGCCTGCCATGGGTGAGGATGCTCGGTGTGTGTTCTGCATGTCCTGTTGTGGCTCAGAACAAGGGATCCAATCGCCCTGCTGCGGGTCTTCTGCGGCCACTGCCCATTCCTCGTCGCCCTGGTCGCACTGCGCTGGACTTTGTTACCGGTTTGCCTCCTTCTGAAGGTAACACTGTGATTCTCACTGTGTGACAGATTCAGTAAATTCACCCATTACCTGCCTCTGCCTAAACTTTCCTCTGCCAAGGAGACGGCCATGATTCTGGTGAGGGAGGTTTTCCGTGTTCATGGTCTGCCTTGCGACATGTCTCGGACCGTGGTCCCCAATCACTCGGCGGTCTGGAAGGCTTTGCTCTGCCATCGGCGCCACCGTCAGCCTGTCATCTGGGTTTCATCCTCAAAACAATGGCCAAGCAGAAAGGGCTAACCAGAAGATGGAGACCACACTGCGTTGCCTGGTGTCCGCGAACCACAGCTCCTGGGCATTCAGCTTCTTGGGTGGAATATGCTCACAACACGCTCCCTACGTCGCTAATGGTATGTCTCCTTTTCAATGCGTATATGGTTATCAACCCCCTTTGTTTCCGTCTCAGGAGAAGGATCTGGCGGTGCCGTCTGTTCAGGCTCATATCCGCCGCTGCCACAGGACATGGCACCGTGCTCGGACTGCGTTGCTGAGGGTTTCTGGTCAATACCAAACCCAGGCCAATCGCCACCGCATTCCGGCCCCACGGTACTCTGTTGGGGACCGGGTGTGGCTGTCAACTCGGGACTTGCCCCTGCGGACTGAATCTCGGAAGTTGTCACCCCGGTTCATTGGGCCGTTCACTGTGGAACGCCTGATTAATCCTGCGGTGGTCAGGTTGACACTGCCTCGCTCACTCAAGGTACATCCTGCTTTCCATGTTTCTCGGCTGAAACCTGTTCTGCTTAGCCCCCTGTTGCCCCCTCCAGCTCGTCCTCCACCTCCGCGTGTGATCGATGGGGGTCCCGTTTACACCGTCAATCGCATCATGGACTCCCGTCGGCGGGGTCGTGGGTTTCAGTACCTGGTGGATTGGGAGGGGTACGGACCGGAGGAGCGGAGTGGATACCTCGTCGCCAGATCTGGATGATGGTCTGCTACGGGACTTTTACGTCGCCAGCCGGTGCTCGGGTGGTCCGCCTGGAGGCGGTCGTCGGAGGGGGGGTACTGTCAGGCATCCCCCGCTCTGATCCTGTTTGTTGTCTGTCTGTGCATCATTGTTCCTGTTGCTATGCAACCTGGGGAGGTGTGGCCTCCTTCACTCATCACCTGTTCCTGTTCAGCCTAATCACCATCACCTGTTCCTGCTCAGCCTAATCACCAGCACCCACCTGTGTCTCATCATCATCACCACCAGCTCTTATACCATGACCTGACATCCAGTCCCTGTCGGATCGTTAGTCTTCTCATTCCTGCTACGGACCGTCAACACTCTTCACCCCCGGATTGTCTTCACTCACCTGCCGTCACAGCATTTCCCTCTGTTTCACCTTGGTTGGTCATCTGGTGCACGGATTAGTATCAATAAACTCTCATTGAACTTCTCCTTGTCTGCGTTTGGGTTATTCTGCCAGCCGGGTCTGACAAAACAAGACATTTGAGGACGTCATCCTGGACTTTGGGAAAAACTGATTCACATTTTTCACCATTTTTTTTACATTTTATAGACCAAGCAACTAATCCATTAATCAAGAAAATAATCTACAGATAAACTGACAATGAAAATAATTGTTAGTTACAGCCCTAGTGTGGCATGTTGTCTTTAATTGCTGCATGATGGGTGAAAAGTCCAAGACAAATTTAACAATAAAGTTAATCTTGAATCTTGAATTAAGGTACAATAACCAGCCTGGTGAGTAAAAATATCCTAAAGTCAAGTGCCAATTTCATTTGCATTATTTTCATCCATCCATCCAATTCAATTCAATTTCAATTCAATTTTATTTATAGTATCAATTCATAACAAGAGTTATCTCAAGACACTTTACAGATAGAGTAAGTCTAGACCACACTCTAAAATTTTCAAGGACCCAACAGTTCTAGTAGTTTCCTCCAGAGCAAGCAACAGTGCGACAGTGGCGAGGAAAAACTTCCTTTTAGGCAGAAACCTCGGACAGACCCAGGCCCTTGGTAGGCGGTGTCTGACGGGCCGGTTGGGGTTAGTGGAAATAACAAAAATAGAAAAAATAGTAGTTTGTAGCAGTTCTTTGTAGTAGTTCATGGCATAGCAGGGCACTGTGCAGCATTACAAGGCACAGCAGGATGTAGCTGGGCACCGCAGAGTGTGGCAGATGAACATGGCACCGCAGAACGTGCGGTGCCATCCATCTTCATCCGCTTATTTGGTGTCGGGTCTCAGGGGGAGCAGCTCCAGCAGGGGACCCCAAACTTTCCTTTCCAGAGCCACGTTAACCAGCTCCCACTGGGGGATCCCGAGGCGTTTCCAGGCCAGGTTGGAGATATAATCTCTCCACCTAGTCCTGGGTCCTGTGCAAAGCCTCCTCCCAGCTGGATGTGCCTGGAACACCTCCCTAGGGAGGCCCCCAGGAGGCTTCCTTACCAGATACCTGAACCACCTCAATTGGCTCCTATTATGTTTTTTGATATTAGATTACATTTCAGTACAAGAGCTTGTTGCATAAATGCACACTTCAGCAGGTTGTGCTTAAAGAGCAAGTGACTCTAAATGACTCATAAAGCTGAATATTTGTTATGATAGAGAAGCAATGCTATTTAAGGAACACACACACACACACGCCATGAGACATATCCGAGTCAAACCCTTCCACTTTGCTTGCTAAGACTCCCTGTGATTGAAGCCTTTATAAAACAACAATATTTCTGTGCAGAGCGCAGCTGCAAGAACACTGATTATAATTCCACTTGGATTGGATTTGAGGAGGAGAGATTTAACTGCCACTTAGCCTAAATACTGTTTCACAGGGATTTCCAAAAAAACTCTGAGGTAAGGGCTGAAATTCTCCGACCCCAACAAAAACTTAACTTAACTTAACTTCCTGTTCTAAACCTATTTGCATATTAAAGAGTAAAAAAGTTATTAAAAGTATTTTATTTTTTATAGTATGTTATTAAGTATTAAAAGTTTAGAAACAGGAAATAAACCTTATTGAGGATATAGACCTGTAACAATTGTTACATGATTGTCTAATTGTCCATTTTCTTTTACATAATTGCGGTTTCTCTGTTCAGATGCAATTACTTGCTAACATTAGCCAAGGTCTTAAGGAGTATGACTGGAAATTGTTGATTTTGTTTAGATATGTCACATTGTAATTATATAAGTAAATATTGGTTGGACTGTTAAAAAGCTATGCTAGTTGTTGGCACTGGAGCTTAAACACATTGACAGCAACCGGTATGACATCGGGGGGTAAAGTGAGAAAAATGTTCATGATAATAAAGAGGCCTGGTTTACTTCATACACTGTGTACACACTGTGTGTAGGATAGTTCTACTAGCATGTACTGTAGCTAGTACACTGACTATGGAGAAGTAGCTCATACAAGCACACTTCAAAACATAACAAATTTGATATATATATACATATATATATATATATATAGTATATATACACCCACGTATATATATACATATATACATACACACACACACATATATATATGTACACACATATATATATATATATATATATATATATATATATATATACACATATACACACATATACACACACATATATACACATATACTTGCTTTATACATACACATATGTACTGTATACATATATACCCATATATACTCATATATATACACATATATACAGTATTTACACAAATACAGTATATACAGTATATACAGCATATACACATATGTATGTGTGTGTGTGTGTGTGTGTGTGTGTTTCACTCACAAGTGAGGTAAGACTTGAGGCTTCCTTTGCTCATGAGCTCGGTCACAATGTAGACCGGCTCTCCTCTGGAGCACATGGCCAGCAGCTGGATCAGCTTCGGGTGGTGGAGGCTCTTCAACGCCTGAACCTCCTTCACAAACTCGTCCTGCTTCGTGTCCTCTGGAGGAGCAGAAACAGAATTATAGGTGAATTTAATCCTCATTTCATTATCCTGCTTGTCCTTTTGTTCCCTGTTTTTGCTGCTTTCATGTCATTCATTTTGCTTTACGTTCATAGCTTTTATCTTAACAAACACGCCTGTCTTCTCTCACTGCTCCACGCAGCTTCCCACATTTCTACAAACTGTCCCCCATTTCCATAATTTATATTCTCACTCTCAGAAGCTACGTTTCCCTTGGTGTGTGTGTGTGTGTGTGTGTGTGTGTGTGTGAGTGTGAGTATACCTGTGAATAAGCGCTTGTGGTTGTATACAGTCATGGACAAAATCATTGGCACCCCTGGAACTTTTCCAGAAAAGTGTTGCAATGACAAGTGTTTTGATATACACATGTTTATTACCTATAAGTGCATTGGAACAGCACAAAAAAGCAGAAGAAAAAAGGCAAATTTGACATCATTTTACACAAAACTCAAAAATTAGGTTGGACAAAATTGTTGGCACCCTCAACTTAATATTTGGTTACACACCCGTTGGAGAAAATAACTGAAACCAATCTCTTCCTATAACCATCAACAAGCTTCCTACACCTCTCAACTGGAGTTTTGGACCACTCTTCTTCTGAAAACTGCTCCAGGTCTCTCAGATTTGAAGGGTGCCTTCTCGCAACAGCAATTCTGAGATCTCTCCATAGATGTTCTATGGGATTTAGATCCGGACTAATTGATGGCCACTTCAGAATTCTCCAGCGCTTTGTCTCCAACCATTTTTGGGTGCTTTTTGAGGTATGTTTCGGGTCATTGTCCTGCTGAAACACCCA
>NC_045752.1:20429864-20430006 GCF_008692095.1 Etheostoma spectabile
CGCAGACCCAGCTTTCTGACACTAGGGCCTACATTATGGGCCAAAATCTTTTGATACTCTCCAGATTTCATGATTCTTTGCACACAGTCAATGCACCCAGTGCCAGAGGCAGCAAAACAACCCAAAAACATCCTTGAACCTC
>NC_045752.1:20430016-20430132 GCF_008692095.1 Etheostoma spectabile
GACTGTAGGTACTGTGTTCTTTTCTTTGTAGGCCTATTTCTGTTTTCTTTAACCAGTAGAATGACCTACTTTGCCAATAAGCTCTACCTTAGTCTCATCTGTCCACAAAACGTTCT
>NC_045752.1:20430142-20430345 GCF_008692095.1 Etheostoma spectabile
TTGAGGCTTACTCAGGTACATTTTTGCAAACTGCAGTCTTGCTTTTTTATGCCTCTGTTTCAGAAATGGGGTTCTCCTCGGTCTCCTGCTATAGCGCTTCTTCTCATTCAGATGATGACGTATGGTTCGAGCTAACACTGATGCACCCTGAGTCTGCAGGAGAGCCTGAATTTGCGTGGAAGTTGACTGAGGTTGTTTATCCA
>NC_045752.1:20430355-20430727 GCF_008692095.1 Etheostoma spectabile
TATCCTGCGTTGCATTCTTTCATCAATTTTTCTCTTCTGTCGGCGTCCAGGGAGATTTGTCACAGTTCCATGGGTTGTAAACTTCTTGATTATATTGCACACAGTGGACAAAGGAACTTTAAGATCTCTGGAGATTGACTTGTAACCTTGAGATTGTTGAGATTGTCGACCAATTTTGCTTCTTAAGTCCTCAGACAATTCTGGCTCTTCTTTCTTCTCCATGCTTGGTGTGCCACACAGGCACCCACACAAGGAGTGAGCCAAACTTTTATACACTCTAACTGGCTTCAGTTATGATTTCTATATTTCCAGCACCTGTTACTTGCCACAGGTGAGTTTAAATGAACATCACATGCTTGAAATGAAATTATT
>NC_045752.1:20430737-20430903 GCF_008692095.1 Etheostoma spectabile
TTTTAATAGGGTGCCAATGATTTTGTCCAGTCCATTTTATGAGTTTTGTGTAAAATGATGTAAAATTTGCCTTTTTTCTTCTGCTTTTTTGTGTTGTTCCAATGCACTCAAAGGTAATAAACATGTGTGAACCAAAACATTTGTCATTACAACACTTTTCTGGAAG
>NC_045752.1:20430913-20432418 GCF_008692095.1 Etheostoma spectabile
TTTTCTTGAAAAGTTCCAGGGGTGCCAATAATTTCGTCCATGACTGTATATGCTGGGGATTATCATTTTTGTTGTTTGAGTACCAATAACAATCTACCTTGCTGTCCTCACTTTGTGTAATTTCTTGTCCTTTTTTCATTTTTGATACATATTTATATCTGTGACACTTTGCTTTCCCAAGTATGCATTGTACAATTTTATGGTAATTGTTGACTACACAAATATCTTGCACTTTTGCCTGTTCATTAGGATTTGGAAGTAAAAATTTGATCGCCATAAACATTGCCTTTAATCCCCAGAGATGTCTCTAACCCGATCTTCAATCACATAATTTAGACTAGAGAGACAGTATCTCCCTGGATTCATACCTCGTTTCAGTGTCTTTATGGCCACTTTCCTGTTCTCTGTGGTCCACAGAGCCTCCCACACCTCTCCAAAGTGTCCCTCTCCCAGTTTATTTTGGAGTCTGAAATCCTCTCGAGGTCTCTCCCATGGCTCCATGTCGAACAGCTCCCGCTGCACAGAGACGACAGGGTGAGGTCAGACAACTTTAAAGCTCATTAAGGGGCGCATTCATTTTCATCGAGTCAGATTACAAAGTCAAATACAGAAAGTACAATCACAAGAAATATAAAACCCCATTATAAATATAAAACCACATATCTAAATTGTCCAAGAAGCACAATTGAGTTGATTTTAAGAATGTTGCAGGAGTCAGGTGAACTAAAGTTAAAAGCAGTTTTTCCAAGTTCAGACCAAGCTAGTGGAACATGAATTAAAAGCCAGTCAGCAGAGATTATGATATGATTATGATAATGTCCCTCTGCGTAACAGAGAAATGCTGCAAGGTAATATGGCAGTTTTCCAATAAGCCCCTCATAGATCAAGAGAAACCAGTAAGTATCTTGTCTTTCTTGGAGAGAGGACCACCCAATACTTCCATATTAAAGTTAAAACAGTTTCAAACAAATGTGCAACTTGGTTGTATTTACACATCTTCCAACACTGAAGGATGTATTGTGCATTTTAAATGTGTTTGATTCATCTAGGACTTCCCCTCAACAAAAAACGGCTTAGTTGACTAACGCTCATACAATTTAATCGAGAGAGTTTTTACACAAGGAATCATGCAAAGGCACCACTTTTAAGGCTGTGTTTACCATAGGCGCAGATTTTGGAAGCAAGGGACATGCCCCCCCCCCCCAAATTTAGACAATATAGATTTGTCCCTGTCAAAAAATATGAAAGACAACCTACTCCCCAAAAGAGTAAAAATAACCATTCAGGGGACTCAAAACATGTTTATTTCCTTCTTACTTGATCTGCCACCGTTTACGTGACCGGCCAACGCAGCGCAACGTTGGGTTACGTTTCTCCAAAAGTTTAATCCATCTCAACTTTATTACATTATTATTGAAGAAAAACAAAATGGTGGTGTGGCATAGTCTGTCCACCAGATGACGCTCTACAACGTCCCTGATAGTGATGGTGTTAAATAGTCTGTC
>NC_045752.1:20432428-20432547 GCF_008692095.1 Etheostoma spectabile
CGCTCTACAACGTCCCTGTTAGTGACGGCGTTGAATAGTCTGTCCACCAGAGGATGCTCTACAACGTCCCTGTTAGTGACAGCGTTGCATAGTCTGTCCACCAGAGGACGCTCTACAAC
>NC_045752.1:20432557-20432972 GCF_008692095.1 Etheostoma spectabile
GTGATGGCGTTGCATAGTCTGTCCACCAGAGGGCGCTCTATAAGGTCCCTGTTAGTGATGGCATTGCATAGTCTGTCCACCAGAGGATGCTCTACAACGTCCCTGTTAGTGATGACGTTGCATAGTCTGTCCACCAGAGGACGCCCTACAGCGTCCCTGTTATTGATAGCATTGTATAGTCTGTCCACCAGAGGGTGCTCTACAACATCCCTGTTAGTGATGGCGTTGCATAGTCTGTCCACCAGAATCATCATAAATAACTGCAAATAACTAATTTATGGGAAATATGTTTATGTTTTTTAACATATTTCTGGATATATATTGGCTCCATCCATCCATCCATCTTCATCCGCTTAATCCAGTAAGGGACCCCAAACTTCCCTTTCCCGAGACACATCAACCAGCTCCGACTGGG
>NC_045752.1:20432982-20451919 GCF_008692095.1 Etheostoma spectabile
GCGTTCCCAGGCCAGGTTGGAGATATAATCTCTCCATCTAGTCCTGGGTCGTCCCCGAGGCATCCTCCCAGCTGGACGTGCCTGGAACACCTCCCTAGGGAGGCGTCCAGGAGGCAGCCTTACCAGATGCCCGAACCACCTCAACTGGGTCCTTTTCGACGCGAAGGAGCAGCGGCTCTACTCCGAGCTCCTCTCAGATGACTGAGCTTCTCACCCTATCTCTAAGGGAGACGCCAGCCACTTTCCTGAGGAAACCCATTTTGGCCGCTTGTACCCTTGATCTCGTTCTTTCGGTCATGACCCAGCCTTCATGACCATAGGTGAGGGTAGGAACGAAAATTGCCCGCTAGATCGAGAACTTTGCCTTCTGACTCAGCTCTCTTTTCGTCACAACGGTGCGATAAACGGAATGTTATACCGCACCAGCTGCTCCGATTCTCCGACCAATCTCACGCTCCATGGTCCCCTCACTCGCGAACAAGACCCCAAGGTACTTAAACTCCTTCACTTGGGGTAAGGACTCACTCCCTACCTGAAGAAAGCACTCCATCGGTTTCCTGCTGAGAACCATGACCTCAGATTTAGAGGTGCTGATCCTCATCCCAGCCGCTTCACACTCGGCTGAAAACCGATCCAGTGAGTGCTGAAGGTCACAGACCAATGACGCCCCCAGGACCAAATCATCTGCAAAAAGCAGCGATGAGATGCCAAGCCCACCGAACTGCAACCCCTCCCGGCCCCGACTACGCCTCGATATCCTGTCCATAAATACTATAAAACAGGATTGGTGACAAAGCGCAGCCCTGGCGGAGGCCAACCCTCACCTGGAACGAGACCGACTACTGCCGAGAACCCGGACACAGATCTCGCTTTGGTCATACAGAGATTGGATGGCCCTGAGAAGGGACCCCTTACCCCATACTCCGCAGCACCTCCACAATTCTCCGGGGGACCGGTCATACGCCTTCTCCAGATCCACAAACACATGTAACTGGTTGGGCATACTCCCAGGCCCTCTCCAAGATCTTTGCGAGAGTGAAGATCTGATCGTTGTTCCACAGCCAGGACGGAATCTGCATTGTTCCTCTCAATCCGAGGTTTGACTATCGGCCAAACCCTCCTTCCAGCACCTTGGAGTAGAATTACCAGGGAGGCTGAGAAGTGTGATACCCTGTAATTGGCACATACACTCTGGTCCCCTTTTGGAGAGGGGAACCCCCACCCCGGTCGCCACTCCTAGGCACCGTCCCGACTTCCACGCAAGTTAAAGAGGGTGTCAGCCAAGCGCAGCCCACCACAACCCAGAGCTTTCAGCAATTCTGGACAGATCTCATCAATCCCTGGGGCTTTGCCGCTGTGGGGTTGTTTGATACCTCAGCGACTTACACAGGGAAATTGACGACAATCCCCATCATCCTCCAGCTCTGCCTCTACCACAGAGGGCATGCAGCTGGATTAGGAGTTCTCAAAGTGCTCCTTCCACCGCTCTATTACCTCCCAGTTGAGGTCAACAACGTCCCATCCTTATGTATACAGCTTGGATGATTCCCCGCTTCACACCTCCTGAGGTGGAGAACGGTTTTTCAGAAACTTCTTCATGTCTTCCCCGAACTTTCTCCAACACCGGCTTTGCTCTGTCACGGCAGAGGCTGCAGCCCGTCAATACCGTCAGTACCTGTCTCGGAGTCCTCCGGGATAACATATCCCGGAAAGACTCCTTCTTAGTCGGACGGCTTCCCTGACCAACGGTGTCCACCAGGGTGTTCGTGGGTTACGCCCGTGAGGCACCTAAGACCCTAAGACCACAGCTCGCCGCCGCAGCTTCAGCAATGGAAACTTTGAACATTTCTTCAGGTTCAATGCCCCCAGCCTCCAGGGATGCAAGAAAGCTCAGACGGAGGGTGTGAGTGAAAGTTCGTCGACAGGGGCTCCTCAGACGTTCCCAATTTACCCGCACTATGGATTTGGGCTTACCAGGTCTGTCCAGAGTCTTCCCACCCCTGACCCAAACTCACAACCAGATGGTGAGCCCCAACAGGACTCATTCAAGGTCCTGTTTGGTGCATATGCACAAACAACGTCAGAGTCCCCCCCCCATCACCCTGGGTGAAACCAACTTAGCGGCACTCAGCGGGGGCTGTGAGTATCCCCACACCGGGCAGAGGTGGGTAGTAACGAGTACATTTCTCCGTTACATTTACTTGAGTAAGTTTGAAAATTTTTTACTTCTAGGAGTAGTTTTAAATCACTATACTTTTACTTGTACTTGAGTAGATTAGTGAAGAAGAAACTGTACTCTTACTCCACTATATTAGGGTACAAGGAGCTCGTTACTTTCTTTTACCTCTTTGGTATTCGACGCGTCATTGTTTTTACCCCAGCGTACGTCTCATTTAATGGTTTATTTTGACAGAGAGAGTCTTCGCTAAGGCTCTACCACGTGACTGTGTTCCACCAATCAAACGGGTTGTGCAGTCAGGGGACCATACTCGTTCTCAGCGCGGGGACCCTAAGATGTATATATTATGGGGGGACGTTAGCCTACAGTCGTAGCAAAACAAAGAATGTCGCCAAGGCAACACAGACGTGGAGGAACCCCCCGGCCTCATGTGAAAGCATGGTTACACTTGGAAAAGTGCGAAACAGCAGCTACATCATGCGGCGTTCTTCTGTCGACCAAATCAAACGGACATGTGAGCATTCAACAAAACTCAACATCTGACCTGAGGAAAAGTAGCGGTAGTTTTAGTTTTTGCTGTGGATAGGTGGATGTTGTCTTTAGGTTACATACAGTATGTTTGCACATGCAGTATCCATCCTAATTTAATGTGACAAGTCCTACAATTAAGCTATTTTGTAATTAATAAATTAATTTTAATTTATTTTATTGATTGATGAACAATAGTTTGCCTAAATATGATTATTTTGTATTTTTGTCTGTCTGACTGATGCTTGTGTTAAGAAATAATCAGATGTTCCTCAACAGTTACTCACTACTTGAGTAGTTTTTCATCAAGTACTTTTTACTCTTACTCAAGTAATTATTTCGTGATACTTTTACTTTACTTGAGTATATATTCTGAAATAACAGTCTTTTACTTGAGTAAAATTTTTGGCTACTCCTACCCACCTCTGCACCCGCGGCAACTCAGAGTAGGACAGAGTCCAAACGAGTACGGGTTCCAGGGTTCCAAGACTGCGTAGAGGGGAGCCCCACCAGATCTAACTGGTAGCGCTAACCTCCCGCACAAGTCGGCTCCTTCCCCCACACGAGTCCCCAGTCTGGCCTGAACTTCGCTGCCCCCCATACGGCAACGCACCCGACCCCCATTGGTTCCTCACACAGGTGGTGGGCCCATGGGCTGTATACATTGGCTGATATATGTAAATGTGCTGTATTTATATAGCACTTTCTAGTCTTACAGGAATATCACCATTCACACACACCTTCAACAACTGTGGCGAGGCTGCCGTACCGGGGATTGAACCCAACCGCTCTACCACTGAGCCACAGCCGCCCATATTGGATTTTAAATCACCAAACATTTGTATTGATACATATTTGATGCCCCAAATGTTTGGGGAGGACCCCCAGACCCCACGCCCTTGGTGTTTATCACATACAGTATGTGCTCATGAGTTTCATGGAAATAAGTCATTCAGATAGAAAAGCATAAAGAATGACTAAAAGAAATCTTAGACTAAGACTAAGACCAAAACGACCGGTTAGTCAACTAATCGTTTAGAGCGGGCTGCCCTGGATTGGTCAGTTTTAAAATACCTCCTCACTCCGCACAAATACAAGTCTCTGGGACACCGAAACATCTGGAATAATAACAATTAGCCATCGTTCATGTATAAATAAGACACACAAATCAACTTGATTTTATATAAAAGCTCTATGGTGTCCAGAGCAAAGGACATTAAGTCTGTTGCATTCAGTCTACTTCATGCAGAAAATACCATGTCAATTTTTTACTTCCATTTTCAGTCTTGAGCAAGTTTCCCATCACATTACTGTTTCAACAAAAAGGGCAGGCCAATTGTTTTATTCCCATTTAATTAAAATGCTGCCTGCCTGATTTATAATTATGCATGACATAATCTCCCTAATAGCTTAAGTTTGATAAATGTAACCACTCAGGCTTTCACACAGTCCACTGGGAGATTATTAGGCATTTAAACAGCAGGATTAATCTGCTTTTAGAAAGTAAAAGCTAAACAGAATAATCAGATATGTCAGTTTTATGACCATGTCTTTGGCTACATCATTCCAGAAAACAAATGTTGTGCAAAGTCAATAAAAGTGATCAAGAGTTTTGTAGGACTTTTTACTGGTGTAGCATAAATTAAAATGTGGTTTCATCTTCTAAAAGCAGATTTATCTTGTGTTTGAGCGACTGAGTGATTAGCTGTCAGAGGTGGTTAAGCCAGTGAATCTGCAAGGCGCGGACTGTGAGCTGGAAATAAATCATGAGAGAAAAACTTTAATTTGGTCTTCACTAAAAAAAGTGAGCCTTTTTTTAAAACAGAATATCGGTATTCAAACTGAAAACACAACAAACTCATGACAACTTCATGACTTTAACATGTTAAAGGGACAGTTCAGATGTTTTGAAAGTGATTGTACGAGCTACTTCTCCATAGTCAGTGTGTTAGCTACAGTAGATGGGGGGATGCACGCCCCAGTTTGGAGAAGCAGGCAGGAGTACCCACACAGAAGCTAAGTAATGTCCTGTGTGGACGGGGGCACCAAATCAACACATTTTACACACTAAAAACATCTATATCCGTTTAAGTGGATGCTATATTTAGAGTTTTCAGCCCTTTAAAACCTTGGAGAGCTCTTTCGACGGGGAACTGAAGCTGTTGTCTGCTCTAATCCACCAGACTCCTTTGACAAAAACAGTCATTTTACCTCGCAGAACACGATGGGAGTTGCTGGTCTCAAATTAGTTAAGCACTTTTTATTACTAATCTTTTCTACAATTGGCTAACAGTTAACATAGAACCATCAGACATACGTTAAATGTCACTTGACCCACTTTCACTAAACTACGGTGCGTAAAGTCTACATTCAATCAGACTCCGTGATCTGCGTAAAAGACAGTACAGAGGAACGTTTAAAAAAGCGACAGTTATAACCTAATATACCATCATTACTGAGATTAAACTACATTCTCAGTTATATTTGCACTGAATAACGCATTCCATAAACAGAAACATAACTCTTGCAGTGCACAATATTAGCTCACACATAAAATAGCATCTAGTGATTAATCTCTGTTGCTAACGTAATTCATAAATCCTACATAACATTGCCGTTCCACAGGACAATAACATTAATGATGCAGCACCAGTAGTGTCCACAAGAAAGGAAAGAGTGATAGTGTTCCAAGTAACGCCTTTCTCTCTCGCTGGAGACCGCTGTGTCCAAGCGGAGGTGTGGAGGTGCTAAAACGGTAAGGGAAAAAAGTTCCACTTAACCTTGCACTTGCGCAGCACAGCGCAAAGCCGACGTAAGCATCTTTTTAGTGAACCGACGAGCTGTCCATTCCTGTCCAGGCCCATGGGGGGCGTGGCTCGATGATGTCGGTACACGACACAACTCAAAGCATAATAGGACGAAAGCGGCACTTTCAAGATTGACGTATTTTCCTTTTTGGGTCAAAGTTGACAGGAGAGCTAGGGGCGCTACTATGATAGCATCAAAATCTAATTTATAATCACTAAGAAGGCTTGACACAACATGAGCGTGCTCTAAGTCCACCAGGGTCTTAACATGACTCAGCAAACAGGGTTCTACACATGATCTCATCACACCAGGGTCTCTACAACAGATCTCCGCATCACCAGAGTATCTACACTGACCTCAATATGACCTCAGCATCACCCAGGGTCTCTACACATGATCTCAGCACACCAGGGTCTCTCACATGAACTCAGCATCACCAGGGTCTCTACACATGACTCAATCACCGAGTCTCTACACATGATCTGATCACTCTACACATGAACCCTCAGCATCTCAGGTCTACACATGATTCAGCATCACCAGGGTCTCTACACATGAACTCAGCATCACAGGGTCTCTACACATGACCTAGCCTCACCAGGGTCTCTACACCGATCTCAGGCATCGAGGAACATGTGTTGTGTTCACAGAGTTTACAAAAGAAAGGTTTCATTGTAGCTTTTGGTTTTCTGTCCCGTCCATCTTGCCAGTCAAAAATAGTCGAGAGAGGAGAGTAAAGATGGAGAGCTCCTAACGCTCAGTTCCATATAAACGCAGAGATAATGTGTTGTTTGTCACTGACCTTGTAGTTGAAAAAGGAGCTCATATAAGAATGATATTTCCTCCGAGGTCGTTCATTTGCATTCAGAGATTGATTCTTTTGACTGACAAGATGGCTGGCGGCGGAAACAACAGAGCTCAACTGCTTCATCGGAGTGGAAAGGTGCGTGAGTGTGTATCTGATGATCAGGTGTGTAGATGTGTGTGAGGTGTATCTGATGAGCAGAAGTGTAGATGTGTGTGAGTGAGTATCTAATGATCAGGTGTGTAGATTGTGTGAGTGTGTATCTGATGAGCAGGTAGCACCTTGTACGGCAGCCTCGGCCACAGTGTATGAATGGTGTGAATGGTGAATGGTCTGTAATATGTAGAAGGTCTTTGGAGTGGTGTTAAGACTAAAAAAAAATGATATACACATTTCTGCGGTTATGAAGTTTGTGTGTGTCTCCGCTGGGGCTCAAAATGATGAGCCATGAATAAAGATACAGCACGCTGGGGTTGATGTAAGCTGCAGTGCAGAGATAGCGTGTGCAATTACAGCACTGCCAGTGATTAATTCTGAAACTGTTCAAATATTCTTCTTCTGGTTAATACACTCCAAATATATGTTTGCCTCTTGATTATATACTTCTGCACTATAAAGCAGAAGACAAGCGCTCATTAATGGCTGCTGCAGAGAAACAATAGAAAGATAGATCAGGCTCTTTGTTGCCACTTTGTTTCAGATTACCACTGCAGAGACAAAAGCTGCTCTATTAAAAGAGATACTGGAACAGTGGGGAGTCTCATTGGCTGCTACCTGCGCTTGTACAGTGTACAGCAGCAGGTGTAGGTTGAGTACTATTTTACATGTATTGGTAAGGAGCAGAGAAAATATTAAAATGAATACCAGGGTCCCCATTTTGCAAATGTAATTTTATTTCAAAATGTTAAACCTACTATACCATGACTTTTTGACGTTATACGATGTAACTATTCGTAATACTCTATATGACTTTTTACGAGATGTTTAATGACTATTTAGACTTGTGTCCTAAAAAAGAGTCTTCCTGACTCAAGAATTTTGTTCATAAAAATAGAAAAATTCATAGTCTAGTATGGTTGAAAAAAAGTATAAAATAGTCAAGTACGAATGTGATAAAAGTCATGTAAAGTACGTCATAAAAAGTGATAAAAAGTTGAGTATAGAATGTCAAAAGATACATACAAAAGTCATTTTATAATAAGACATATTTCAACATTGTATAGTCTATATAGTATATGTGCTGTGAGTTTGACGAATGACCGATGGTGATTCCAAACCCTACCCCAAAGGTTCCTGTACTTTCAGAAAGTATGACCTTCCGATCTGGGACCTTTTGGGGACAAAGCCCCCCGGAAAATGTCCCAGAACTAACCATTGTGTTTGTGTGTCCCTTTGTGTCCTACTGCTGGGAGCAGGGCTCCTCCAGCAGCATCAGGCTGCGAGGGTTTTTCTGGTAGTAGGAGATCAGCTCTCCCAGCGTGGCAAAGGAGATCTTATCTGAGACAAAGTATGCCCCGATGATGGAGCGCTGGATCCGAAGTGGTACACTTTCCCCTCATTCCGGGCTGTAAGAGGACAAAGAGCAAAATATTTGGGGTCACATGAGTTAGCAAGCTAAGGTTCTTGCAAACCTCGCTTTGCGCATGTGTTCTCAAATTAATTAATTAAGATGTTTTTGCATGTGTTTTTTTTGTTGCCTCCTGTCGGCCACCGTACAAAAGCTGACTGATGACACTGAGATGAATGCTCTGAAGGGAACTGTCCAACTCACCGCATTAGCATAAGTTCAATCAGATAGTGACTGCAACATGCAGCCAGAATAACATGAGTTTGGTCCTCACAGGAAAGCATTAACTATATTTCATAGACTCAGAGAACAAGACAATGGTGGTGAGGAATGTGTGTAATTGTGTTCATAAAACAGAGTAATTGAAGGTTGTTCTGTATGCACACTCATACAGAGTATGAGGACTCATGATGGTTCAGGATGACTATCAGAGGGAAATTGAGCATATACTTTTCTCATGTAACATTTTCTCCCTGGGACCTATGAGACCTTGAAGAAGGGGGGGAAGGGTAGAAAGGAAGGATTCGATAGAGAAGGAAGTGGACGGAGGGATGGAGAGGGAAAATTCAGACGTAGAGGATGGTGTAGCCAGAGGGTGAAAAGAAAAAAAGGGGACAGAGTGAGAGAAGAGAGGAAAGGACTGGAGGTGATGCTGAGGAGAGAGAGAAATAACAATGGCTTTAAGTCCCAAGTCTAGGAGGACCATAAAAGGATTGGCCGTGGCTTAGGCTTCCAAATGTAGTCACTGCAACGCAAGACAAGACACTAAACGCTACTGTATACAAAACCTTTTTAAGAAAAAAGCTTAAATTTAATTACGGAAAACAAAACAAAATCATTACAAATGTGATCTGCCAGCTTACTCAGCTGCCATGTTCGGGCTGTTTTTTTCCAAATATGTCAAGCAAGGGATTGCCTTTGCTAAGGAGGAGTACAAACATTTTGGAGATTTCGTTTAAAAGTTGGATGACAAAATCAATTTCATGTTTATGTATTAATGAGATAGTTTGCTGTGGATGGAGGCACCTAAAACATCTATACAGTTTAAGTGGATGCTACATTAGAATTTTAACCACTTTACCTTGCTGTGGATAGCCCTTCATGACGGAGAAACACCTACTGTAATAACACACTGACTATAGCTCATACAACCACACTTTAAAATATCTACTATCCCTTGAGAACACAGCTGGAGACAGTGGTGTTAGCTTAGCTTAGCATTAAGTATTCAATCAGGGAACAACAGCTAGCCGGCTCCCTCCTATGTTCAAAAATACTCCTTCCAACACCTAAAAGAACGTACAACAAAACAAAACATCATGTGTCAATTATATTTCTTGAGAAGTGAAGATGAAAGAATAAACTGCAAGTCTTGTCTAATTCAGTGTTTATATTGTTGCATGCATGGACACTAGGGCTGCACTATATTCATATTAGAAATATGCAAAAGGCTGCAAAATATCGTACTAGACACTACGAGATTTTTGTTAGTGAAAGATAGTCAGTAGAAAACTCCACTTTAAAGGGTAACTTTTTTAGTGGTGCCTGTTAACGTCAATTCAATGTTCAATTTGTTCAATAAAGATTGTTTGAAAGGATTCCTTTTAGTTGTTTAACTTAAACAAGTGATTTCTTCTATTGTAGAAGAACACTGAAAGCAGCAGAAATGCAGAACTGAGTACATTTTAATATCTGTTAATTTATCGAAGTAAATCGTTATCACAATAGTCAACAATGTTATCATGTATCACATATTTTCCACACATCCTTAACTAAATTGCGATCTTTCTGTTAAAGAGTGAGAGCTTCTGTAAACATAAAAACATCCGTCAAAATGCGTAAGCTAAACCCACCAGACTCCATGTAAATAAAGAGTATTTTAGCGTTGAAAATACACGTCATTCAAGTCAACAGAAACGATACAAAACTATGAAAAGACATTTGGGTCATCTTCATACTTTCCAATCTACCAGCTCTAGTTTGTTGTGACATAAACACAGTTTACAGATTTACATGTAAAAATACATTGGCTCTATGAACTCTAAAAGTATTGCTTTTTAAATGGAGTCTGAAGGGTTTAGCGCTAGCAACTTCAGAGCTGTTTCTGGTAAACAGAAAGGTCTTAAATAGGTTTTAAAAAAGTCATCTCTGTAATGATCCTTACCATAATGTTATCGACACTTAGAATATTAATCTGAGCCTTTCGATGGCAATACCACAACTTTTAGCAGACCAAACTGACAATGATATTGCCCCGCTTAATACTGTACCAAGTTCAATGATTGCGGTGCTTATAAGTTGTTAGACACAAAAATAGAGGAAGATAGGGCCAGGTTGAAAAAAAAACTAGAATTCATCTTTAATTTAACGTTACACGTCCAATTACAAAATGGTGGAAAAAAAACAACAACAACAAACGTACAAGTTTAAAACTATAACAGCCATTTCTGCACTGGCGAGCTTTGAAAAGGCTGCCTGAGGCCCGTTGTGTAACCCACTGCCCCCTGTAGTGGGAGCAGGAGAGAAAATCGAATGCAGGAGATTAAGGTTGACAGTGACTGGAGACCCTGAAAGACAGAAGGGAAGTGAGACGGAGGGGTGATGGATGGAGGACAAGGAAGGTGGAAAAGAAACAGAGAGGAGGTGAAGAAAGAAATTAAGTGAGTGGATTTCCACTGAAATATGGTACGATGGCCGAGAGCTCAAAGCACTGCAACTTAAAGGGTGATTTTGAATTTTTTCATGTGAACAAAAAAAATAATAATTAAAAATTAAAACATCACAACACAAAGGATCTCATTCTTTAACAAAATGGGCTTTCTCTGTACGGATCCTTTCCATAATGTTGTCTGACATGAATAATAATCTGAGTGTCAGTGGCCAAAATTTAGTGGATGGAAATTACGGTGCGCTTCCTCTATAGGGTTACATTGTCACTTAGACACCAATGCATGGGAAAAAAGGGTCCAGGTTGGAAAAAAAACTAAATAAACTTTATATATTTGAAGTGGCAAGGCATGATTGGAAGAAGGGTTTATAAATTATGAGACATGACGAGTGGGGAGAGGTCACGGTTGTGGATGGACGGTGGTACACTTACCAGAGATTGTGTACTCGTCACTGTGACTCTCACGAGTGCGAACTAGGAAGGAGCCATCTTTGTTCTGGGAAGCCAGCAGCAGCTTCTCAGCTTTCACACGGTTTATATTCCCATAGTACCACCTGCACAGAGGGCAGAGGAGACACACAGACGAGAGGGATGAGGAAGGGTGTGGGATAAATGGATGATCAGACATTTACACAAAAAACAGATGAAACAAAGCCGCACGGGAGAGTAAATCAATAAATGAGAGTTCATGAAAGAATGCAAGTGAACAAAAGGGAGGAGCTGTGTTACGTGTGAAAACAGACATGCGAAGCCCATCGTACATAGCAAAACAGTGTGGTAGGTAAACACCACACAACATAGATCACATTTTGCACATTGTAAGCTGACACATCGCAGAGAAAAGAAAGTAACATTACAAACAACAGTTAAACTAACTGGTTCAGTCAGTTAGAACAACAACGCATGTTCAGCCACAACCTGGAGCCCGCTGTGTGCATGATGTCAGACTACTACTACGTAGTACCAGAATGACATAAGTACACACACATGTTAGGTATCTTTAAGTAATTCCAATTCATGTACTTTATACTTCTACTCCAATACGCAGCTGTAGTTACTTTACAAGATTAAGATGTGTATGAGAAAACATACAAAGAACACTGAGGACACAATGCTTTGTGGTAAATATAAACTATCCAACAGCAACAATTTGAGCTAAATGTGTTTCGCGCAAAATGGCTGAATCATTTTAAGATTTCAGCTTCTGAAATGTGAAGATATTTTCCTACATTTAGCAAAATAAAACAATAAATGAATTATCAAGAAAATCATCAATGTCTAACATAGTTAAAAGTTTGCTTCACCCTAAGAAAAACAGCATGAACTTAGACATTAATGCATTAACAACCTAATGCTTTACTATATCAAAACAAAAACATCTGTTTAAAACTGCCTATTCCACTTAATGTCTATTGCTCTGCCTTTTCTGTGTTTTGTTGTATTAGTATTAGTTTTGCTGTTTTTATTATATGAATACCCTGTGCGGCGTCCTGAGTGCCGAAAAAAGGTGCTTAAATAAAATGTATTATTATTATATATAAACATATATATATATATATACATACAGTAAGGGAGGAGGCAGAAGATTTTTACTTAAAGATGCTGTAGGTGGGATCAGGAAGATCCAGGACTTAGCCAAAAATTTGAACATTGACAACTTCTCAGTCCCTCAAACCCTTTTGCTGAAGCCCAAACAATCTCCTAAGCCCTCCCCCACGAGGGAGAATGAATGCATGATGATGCAGAGCAACGATTGACACGCAGTGAGACACCCCCCCCTAGCCTGATTGGTGCATCTGACCAGGGAGCGTTGTTCTTTTGCAAAATAAAACTACAGGCTGTAGGTGGAGCAGAGGGAGCCGGGTGTTTTTTAAAATACCTGCTTTATGTAGTAGTACTTGCCAGTCTACAGAAAATGACCTGTGTTTACTTTGAGTTATCAGCAAGGGCGTGTCTGCTCTGCAAGCATGACTCAGGTTTCACTGACAGTACGCAAAGACACAGCAAAGAATCACAACAACAGACTCAAGAAATATTGTGCAATGAGTGATTTAAATGAAAAATCCTGTAAAGATAAAGCCATGCTGAACAAGCACTAAGTAACAGCATTGGAGGTTTCTATGGGGACATTTAACAGATACAAGTAGTAAAAGTAGTAAAATGCCTAGCATTTTCTGCTTTGTGTGTTTTATTCCCTTTAAATTTGTGACTCTGGACTGTTTGCAGTTGCAAGGGATATGCCTGGTGTATATTAGTACATACATTAAACAACGAACAAATTAAGAGAGAATAAACAATAAAGCAAAGTACTGTACAGTCAAGAACATAAATAGTGCAAAAAGTACGTTAAGACACTATCATGTCATCTTGAGAGTTTTTCACCATTATCTGGACATATATAGACATGCCTTTATAGAGGGTGACGCCCATAAAACGTCTTAAAACACAGCAAGATAAGAAAGCAGAGGCAGAGGGCAGGTTCTCTGCAGAGAGACACACATTGTAGTAGGTCATAATTGATAAGATAATTTTATAGGAGTTTAACATTGTTATGAACTACTCTCTAACAGACACAATGTGTCACCACACCTGGGTGACGCACGCCAGCCTTAAGACGCCAGACGCTCATCACACATTGCTGGTAGAGAGGGAGGGAATATGTTTTAGTAGTGGGAATACCCACGCACACACCACGGGGAGAACATGCAAACTCCACACAAAAAGGCAGGGATCACCAGGGTTGACCCAATACCTTCTTGCAGTGGAGGCCACAGTGCTAACCATGGGCAAGTCTTTCGCATAATGCCTTTAAGATAAATGCGCTTTTTAACACTTTTCACACAAAAAATGACCCTGGGTGTAATTCACATGGTCTGCTCCTTTCTGTACACTATCAGACTAAACCCAAGCCCTTATTTTACCTTTACTTTCCCTTAAAAAGACCAACTGACAAGTGTATCTAGTGGGGTAATGGACCATAGTGCAGGGTTCAGAATGCATGTGAACCGCAGTCAATTTAACCATAATAATAGTGTGAATAAATGTTGTACTGCGCTGTACTAAAGTAGGCTGATAAATCTTATAGAGGGTTTCAGTGAAAAGATACAGGCAACGACGCAATTTTCTGTTCACGTGAACGTCGCATGTTAACATCTGGTATCTAACAGACAGAATAGCAACCGGATTTGGTGATCGTCTTATCTTTTGGCAACACAAAAAATGTGTACAAGCATTTGAAAATTCTGTCCTGGATTTTAACTTCTTAATAATCTTGTGGTGCATTCAAAAGTTATGATAAATACCCTTTTCCATTGTTTGTGTCTTAACAGCAATTTATGGTGAAAGAAGAAATTATTGTTATTGCATTTTATAATCATTTAAATTCCCCAATTTTTTGTGCTGATCCAAATTTACCCCAATCTATGACTCAAAACGATGATCGGATCCGAACCGTGAGTTTTGTGTCCGTGCACCCTAAATAGTAACAGTAAAGTAGTACACCTAATCTTACTACAATTTGTTATCTTTCCTGTCTTGCTCCTTGTGTTACTTTCTTGGTCGTTCCCCGGTAAGTGTCTGTTGTCCTGTTCTTGTTATGTGATAGTCGGGTTTCCTGTCTTGTCTGATCTGTCAGCTTTGCGTTGTGCTTGTCTGATTGTCCTGCCCCACCCTAATGTGTTCACTTGAAGTCTCACTTGTTCCCCCATACCTATTACCTCTTGTACTTAACCTCTGTGTTCCTTTTGTCTTGTGCTTTGTCGGTTTTTCTGTCACATGCATGCAGCCTGTTTCCACGTTGTTGATGAGCCGTCTGTTGCGCCTTCCCGTCTCTGCTCCCAGTATTCCCTGTAGTTCCTGCCTTGCGTCTGTCTGTTTCCTCTGCTGTTCCCTGGACCCCGTTGGTCGTGTTTTTTCTGGTTGTGTTTTGTTCGTTCCAAACTTCAATAAAGGAGTGTACACCTGTTCCTGCCTCTCCCATCTCTGCAATTGGGTCCTCTCCTCATCACCCCATAACAGAACGACCAAAGCCAACAGGACCCAGCAGAGTACAGATTTGACACGCTCCTGCACGTTTGACATTGGCGGATCTCATGTCCGCCGCTTCCGCCCATGCCGAGGTGGAACCACGGAGACATGGACCTCATGATGGTGCGGTGGGAACAGGTGGACGCGGAGTTTGGTCCCCTCGGAGCCAATGAGGGACGGATTCCCGGGGATGTTGCCACTGATGAGTCCTCCCCTGGCCCCTGGCCGACGGCCACCTTTGTGGCCCTCGGCCGGCAGTCAGCGCCCCGACCCCAGCCGGGTCTGGGCCTCTGCCCTCCCTGGCATTGGCACCTGGGTCCCCCTGGTCCCGTTCTGGGGGTCCCCTGGGGCCCAGTCCCCTGGCTTCCTCCGGTCCGGACTTAGTCCAGGCCCTCAGGAACCCCAGTTCCTCATATGGTAGCCCCCTTAGTTCTAGTCTCCTAGTCTTGTGTCCGTCCTGTCTCTGTCGTGTCCGTGTCTTTGTTCCTATCCCCGTCTATACGCCTGTTTGTGTCCCTGTCCCCGTGATATCCTGTGCCTGTCTGTCCCGTGCTTGTCTCAGTCCCAGTGGTTTGTCCTGTCCCGGTCACCGTCTCTGTCATTGTCTCCGTTCCTGTCCCCGTTTTCCTCCCTTCCCTGTGGCTGCCCCGTCTAAATATTCCCTAGACCCAATCCGCCTATAGTCACATCGTCTCCGTCCATCACATCAAAATTGTCCCTGAACCTGACCCATCTGTCTCCATTCCGTCGCGTCCCAACCTGTCCGGTCTATGCCGTCCCGTTCCTAGTGAGCTCCTCGCGCGCGCCCACCCCCCCCGTGGGGCTTTCCCGTGTCCCTTGTGCGCCCCCCCCCCGTGGGCTTCCTCGTGCTCCTCGTGCGCCCCATCTCGTCTCGACTCGTCTCTCTTCTGTCGTCTCTTTACGTATTCCACCTCTGCTTTGGTTTCTTTCAGTCCCCGTTCTGTCTGTCTCGCTATCCTTTTGGTTGTCTGGCTTTCTGGTGTCTCGTCTTCTCCCTCGTCTTTTCTCTCGCCCTACTCTCAGAACTCTCTGTGTGTCCCCTGTCGTCCCTATCTCTCCCTTTTTCTGTTTGTTTGTGTGGGTGGACTCTCCCTGGGCTTCCGTTTTTTCCAGTCCATCTCAATTTCTTGTTTTTTGCCCCCTTCTCCGTGCTCCCTTACTCGTTCACTGTCCTCGGTTCTCACTTGTCTTCCGTCCTGCCCCATCCCTTTACTTGTTTCCATGCTTCGTCTCTTTTGTCCCTGTGTCTGTCTGTCTCTCCTCGCGTGTATAATGATGCTCTGTCTCTTTTTCTCTTTGTCGGCTTGCTCTCTGAGTGTCTCCCTTCGGTCACTGTGGTCTTTCTCTTGCTCTCTTTGCCTGTCCGGCTCTCTGTGTTTGTCATCTCTCCGTCTCTGTTTAGCTCCCTCTCTCAGTGTGTCCTCTGCTTGTCTCCGCCTGTGCTCTGTGTCCGTCTGCTGGCTCTCGTGTGCCCCTCGGACTTCTTCTCTGCCTCGGTCGCTAGCCTCTATGTCTTTCGGGCTCCTCTGGGTCCCTGCCATAATTCCCTCGCTCCTTTCTCTCGTCCCTCTCCCCGGTTTCTGCTTGTCTCCGGTCTATGCCTAGCTTGCCTCGTGCCTTTCCCTGGTCTTTCTAGTGCTCTTTTCTTGTGCCCTTTACACATGCTCTGCCCTGTATCGCCCGTGCCTTTTCCCCTATGCCTCTCCTTGTCTGCTCTCTGTCTCTTTGTTTTGTCTCCCATTGTATTGCTCCTCTTTCCGCCTTGTTCTTCTCTTTGCCTTGTATCTCTTTCGTCCTGTCTCTTACTTCGTCTCCTCACCCTCAACACCTCTTTCGTCTCCCCTCCTCTCTCGTTGTCTTTCTCTTGTCACGTTTATCTTTTCTCTTGTTCATCCTTGGTCCTTCTCGCTCCCTCCTTCTTCCCTTCCCAGTCCCTCTCGCTCCTCCTTCCTTGGCCCTCTTTGCTCCCTCCTTCCCAGTCCCTCTTCTCCTTCCCAGTCCCTCTCTGCTCCCTACTTCCTTGTCCCTCTCTTGCTCCCTCTTTTCAGTCCCTCTCTTTTCTCTTTTGTTCCCTGATTTGTTCACTTCCTGCTCCCTGGCCTGTTCCCTTTGTGGCTCCTCCTTCCTGTCCCGTCGTCCTGGCTCCTCGTGTCCTTGTTCCCTGCTTCCTGTGTCCTGGATCCCTGGTTCCTGCCTCCTGTGCCCCGATCCCTGGTCCCCCTCTCCCAGTGTCTGTCGCCCTCAGGGTTGTTTTTTGTTCTTTATGGGTTTGTTTTGAATTGGTATCTGTCTTTGGTGGGGGGGGTACTGTTATTGTTTGGGGTTTTTACTGGGGTTATCTTTCCTGTCTTGCTCTTGTGTTGTTTCTTGGTCTGTTCCCACGGTAAGTGTCTGTTGTCCTCTTGTTTTATGTTGATAGTCTGGTTTCCTGTCTGTCTGATCATGTCAGCTTGGTGGGTTGTTTTTTGTTTGTTCCAATCTCAATAAACTGCTGTACACCTGTTCCTGCCTCCTCCTCTCTGCAATGGGTCTCTCCTCATCACCCCATAACTACAACATTATTAGGTACACCTAAAACTAACCAGTCTGATACACAGTCCTGCAGTACATCTTCCTTTATGCAGTTGTAATGTTAGTTTCCAGAGGTGTGTGCTGCCGTTTGTGCTGCTGTTGATCTGTATTCGTTATACTACGAATATTTAATCTTTCCTTAATGAGGATACTTCAGATGTTCGATGTGTATGAGACTATTCCATAGTCAGGTTGTGTTAGCTATAGTGATGGGGGGGGGGTCGGCACGCCCCCAGTTTGGCGAAGCAGGCCAAGAGTACTGACACAGAAGCTATGTCCTGCTGTTGACGGGGGCAGCAGCTAAACACATTTTAAACATAAAAAAATCATTAGTTTAAGTGAACGTAAAATCTTTCGTTACCTTGCTGTCAGACTTACCATATTATCAAAGGAGTGGTGGCCTTGAAGAGAGCAGAGATAACAGCTTCAGTTCACCGTCGTAAAGAGCTGTCTGACAGCAGGTAAAGGGCTGAAAATATTCTATTTCTATACTACAACTTAAACTGATATTGATTGTCAATCACGCCTGCCTGCTTCTCCAAACTGGGCGTGCCGACCCCCCATTACTGTAGCTAAAACTCTGACTATGGAGAAGTAGCTCATACAACTAACGTTACATAAGTTCGAACTATGACTTTGAATAAATGGATGGACAAAATATTACAGAACCTGTATATTATGTGTGCCTGTAAACTGAAGCATATATCTTTACAAGAATTTGACAGGAGATAATAAACAGCAGAAAGCACACCTAGATGAACACTGGTGCTTGCAATCTCTTTGGTGTCTATAAAAACAAGTCTTCTTTGCCAGACCTTCCTCCAAGAGTGCCTCTGCTAAATAGTCTCAGGAAGGAAGTTGTTTGATGGAACATGTGTACGTTCAGAAGTAGTTTTAGTCGTCAACAGAAAACTCAGATTGGACAGAATTTAGCTAGCTGCTGATTACCCTGCAGAGATCTGAGGACCAGGTAACCATAGTCCTCAGAAATCCACCAGAGGTCGAACGCCAAGACAAAGAAAGCCACGGGCAATTTTGACCTAAATGAGTGAATAGGAGATTTTCAGGCGGCAACAGAGGCGGAACGTTGCGGATAAGACTAATAAAAAGTAACAAAACTTTGTCTTTTTTTTTGGCTAACATAGTTTTTGTCATGGTGTGGACAGTGGGACAGTGGAGTCAGTGTTGGATCAGAGGCATGAACACAGAAGACAAGCCAACCGTTGAAACCGTGTTGAAACATGAGATCCCTGCAGGATGAATGAAAATAGAGGATTGCAGCGCAGCCTCGCGGCTATTTAGCTCCGTCTGGTTTACAGGCAGCGCAGAGGTGTTTTAGGTGTAACTTGCTATGGATGCCAGGAGAATGGCAGTGACTCCATTTTAACTTTTTGAGATCGATGTTAAGATAATCACTTTTGGTCATTTCCAAAATAACTAAATATTTTTAAATAAAGTAAATACTTTTTTTTGTAATCTGTGACAGTAAATGATAGCTTTGGATTTCAGATTCTCTGTTGGACAAAATTAGTGTTCAATGTCAGCTTGGGCTTTTTCAGGCACCATGTTCAGACTTAAAATGAACTCAACCAAACTAAATCATGGGGGTCGGTAGTAGTCAGACTAGGGAGTTGGGTTGGGAACGGAGGGTTAGGCGTTCAAGTACCCGTACGGACAAAGTATGGTGGTGGACTGTAGCTGAAGAGGTGCCAGTCAACTCCTGTGCACTGCCAGGATGCTTGAGCAAGGTACCGAACCCCAAAC
>NC_045752.1:20451944-20452142 GCF_008692095.1 Etheostoma spectabile
CCATGACCTCAGATTTAGAGGTGCTGATCCTCATCCCAGCCGCTTCACACTCGGCTGAAAACCGATCCAGTGAGTGCTGAAGGTCACAGACCAATGACGCCCCCAGGACCAAATCATCTGCAAAAAGCAGCGATGAGATGCCAAGCCCACCGAACTGCAACCCCTCCCCGCCCCGACTACGCCTCGATATCCTGTCCA
>NC_045752.1:20452339-20452510 GCF_008692095.1 Etheostoma spectabile
TTCTCCAGATCCACAAAACACATGTAGACTGGTTGGGCATACTCCCAGGCCCTCTCCAAGATCTTTGCGAGAGTGAAGATCTGATCCGTTGTTCCACAGCCAGGACGGAATCTGCATTGTTCCTCTTCAATCCGAGGTTTGACTATCGGCCAAACCCTCCTTTCCAGCACC
>NC_045752.1:20452959-20453083 GCF_008692095.1 Etheostoma spectabile
AGTTGAGGTCAACAACGTCCCATCCTTACTGTATACAGCTTGGATGATTCCCCGCTTCACCCTCCTGAGGTGGAGAACGGTTTTTCAGAAACTTCTTCATGTCTTCCCCGAACTTCTCCCACAC
>NC_045752.1:20453093-20460593 GCF_008692095.1 Etheostoma spectabile
GCCTCTGTCACGGCAGAGGCTGCAGCCCGTCAATACCGTCAGTACCTGTCTCCGGAGTCCTCCGGGATAACATATCCCGGAAAGACTCCTTCTTCAGTCGGACGGCTACTGCGTCCCGCTGACCCCGCCGTTCCACCGGGTGTTCGTGGGTTAACCGCCCCTTAGGCACCTAGACCCTAAGACCACAGCTCGCCGCCCATCTTCAGCAATGGAAACTTGAACATGTTCATCAGGTTCAATTGCCCCCAGCCTCCCAGGGATGCAAGAAGCTCCAGCGGGTTGATTGAAATTCGTCGGACAGGGCTCCTCCAGAACGTTCCCAATTTACCCAGCCTCCAATGCATTTGGCTTACCAGGTCTGTCCAGGTCTTCCCCCACCCCCTGACCACTCACCACCAATGGTGAGCCCCATACAGTACCCATTCAAGGTCCTGTTTGGTGCATATGCACAAACACACATCAGTCCCCCCCCCTCACCACTGGGTAAACTCCAACTTACGGCGACTCACCGGGGGCTGGAGTATCCCCACACCCGGCAGAGGTTGGTAGTAACGAGTTACATTTACTCTCGTTACATTTACTTGAGTAAGTTTTTGAACAATTTTTATCTTCTAGGATTTTAAATCAGATACTTTTACTTGTACTTGAGTAGATTAGTGAAGAAGAAACTTTACTCTTACTCCACTATATTAGGGTACAGGAGCTCGTTACTTTTCTTTTTTACCTCTTTGGTATTCGACGCGTCTTGTTTTTACCCCGCACTTCTCTTTTAATGTTTATTTGACAGAGATAGTCTTCCGCTTAAGGCGTCACCACGTGACCGTGTTCCACCATCAACGCGTTGTGCAGTCAGGTGAACCATACTCGGTTCTCAGCGGCGGGCACCATAGACTGTAATATATCTATGGGGGACTTACCTACAGTCGTAGCAAAACAAAAATGTCGCCAAGGCAACACAGACGTGGGCAACCCCCCGGCCTCATATGAAAGCATGTTACCTAGGAAAAGTGCAAACGCTCATACATCTGCGCTCTTCTGTTCGACCAAATCAACACATGTGAGCTTCAACAACTCAACATCTGACCTGAGGAACGTAGCGGAGTTTTAGGTTGCTGTGGATAGGGATGTGTTTTAGGTTCATACAGTTATGTTTTGCACATCTCAGTATCGTTCCTAATTTTAGTGACAAGTCTCTCACTTAACTATTTGTAATAATAATTTTTTAATTTATTTTATGATTGATGAACAATGATTTTGCCTAATATGATTCATTTGTATTTTTGTCTGTCACTGATGTTTGTGTTAAGAAATAATCAGATGTTCCTCAACGTTACCACTACTTGGAGTTTTTTTTCATCAAGTCTTTTTTCTCTTACTCCAGTATTATTTCGATGACTACTTTACTTTACGTGATTATTTCCTGAATAACAGTACGTTTACTTGAGTAAAATTTTTGGCTACCTAACCCACCTCTGCACTCCGGGCAACTCCAAGTAGGACAGAGTCCAAACAGGATTACGTTTCCAGGGTTCCAAGACTGCGTAAGGTGAGCCCCACCAATCTAACGGTAGCGCTCAACCTCCCGCACAAGTTCCGGCTCCTTCCCCCACGAGTCCCCCAGTCTGGCCTGAACTTCGCTGCCCCCTACGCAACGCAACCCCCCCCATTGGTTCCTCCACAAGGTGGTGGGCCCATGGCTGTATACATTGGCTGATATATGTAAATGTGCTGTATTTTATAGCACTTCTAGTCTTACGGAATTATCACCATCACACACATTCATACACTGTGCGCGGGCTGCCGTACCGGGGATTGTAACCACCAAACCGCTCTACCCACTGGCCACAGCCGCCCCTCTATATTGGATTTTAACCACCAAACATTGTATGATACTATTTGATGCCCAAAATGTTTTTGGGGAGGAACCCCCAGACCCCACGCCCTTGTGTTTTACAATAACAGTATGTGCTGTCGAGCGTTTCATGGAATATCATTCAAATAGAAAGCATAAGAATGACTAAAAAACTCTTAGACTAAGACTAAGACCAACGACCGTTAGTCAACTATCGTCTTAAGCGGGCTGCCCTGGATTGGTCATTTGAAAAATACCTCCTCACTCCTCACAATACAAGTCTCTGGACACCGACCATCTGGAATAATACAATTACCATCTCATGTATAATAACACACAATCAACTTGATTTTATATTAAAAGCTCTATGGTGTCCCAGATCAAAGGACCATTAAGTTCTGTTGCATCTCCGTCTACTTCATGCAGAAAATACCATGTCAATTTTCTACTTTCCATTTCAGTCTTGACAAGTTTCCCATCATCATTACTGTTTCCACAAAAAGGTCAGGCCAATGTTTTGTTATTCCCATTTAATTAAAATGCTGCCTGCCTTGATTATAATTATGCACTGACATAATTCTCCCTAATAGCTTTAAGTTTGATAAATGTACCACTCAGCTCTTTCCCACAGTCCACTGGGAATATTTTAGGCATTTAAACAGCAGGATTAATCTGCTTTTAGAAAGTAAAAGCAACAGATAATCAGAATGTCCAGTTTTTATTGACCATGTCTTTTGGCTACATCATTCCGAAAACACAAGTGTGCAAAGTCATAAAAGTGATCACATGTTTGTTATGCATCTTTTTACTGGTGTAGCAATAAATTAAAATGTGTTCATCTTCTAAAAGCAGATTTATTCTTGTGTTGAGCGACTGGAGTGATTAGCTTTCAGAGGTGTTTAGCCCAGTGAATCTGCAAGGCGACGACTGTTTGAGCTGGAATAAATCATGAGAGAAAACACTTTAATTGGTCCTTCCATAAAAAAAGTGAGCCTTTTTTTATAACAGAATTCGTATTCAAACTGAAAACACAAACACCTCATGACAACTTCTGACTTTATACATGTTAAAGGGACAGTGTCAATGTTTTGAATGTGATTGGTACAGCTACTTCTCCATAGTCATCGTGTTTCTACAGTAGATGGGGGATCTGCACGCCCCCATTGGAGAAGCAGGCAGGAGTACCACACAGAAGCTAAGTAATGTCCTGTTGTGGACGGGGGCACCAAATAACCATTTTACACACTAAAAACATCTATATCATTTAAGTGGATGCTATCTTGAGTTTTCAGCCCTTAAAACCTTGGGAGAGCTCTTTTCGACGGGAACGAACGCTGTGTCTCTGCTCTAATCCACCCAGACTCCTTTGACAAAAACTTCATTTTACCTCGCAGACCGATGGGAGTTGCTGGTCTCCCAAATCAGGAAGCACTTTTTATTGTTACTATATCTTTTCTAAATTGGCTAACAGTTAAATAGAACCATCAGACTACGTAAATGCGCACTTGACCCACCTTTCAACTACACGGTGCCGTAAAGGCTACTCAATCAGATCCCGTGGCTGCGTAAGACGTACAGAGGAACGTTAAAAAAAAGCGACGTAATAACCTAATAGACACATTACTGAGATTAAACTACATCTCAGATATTGCACTGAAATAACGCATTCCAAACAAAACAAACTCATTGCAGTGCACATATTAGCTCACACATAAATAGCTCCTAGTGATTAATCTCCTGTTGCTAACGTACATCATAAATCCTACATAACATGTCCCGATCCACAGGACAGCATGTAACTATATGTCATGCACCCATAGTGTCCACAAAGAAAGGAAAGAGTGATAGTGTTCCACGTTAACGCCTTTCTCTCGCCCTGGAGACCGCTGTGTCCAAGCTGAGGTGTGGAGTGCTACAACGGTAAGGGGAAAAAAGTCCACTTAACGTGCACCTTGCGCAGCACAGCGCAAAGCCCGACGTAATCATCTTTTTCTATTTAGACGACGCAGCTGTCAATTCCTGTCCACGCCCTGGGCGTGGCTCGATGATGGTCGTACATCGACACAACCTCAAAGCATAATTAATACAAAGCGGCACTTTCAAGATTGACCGTATTTTCCTTTTTGGGTCAATGTTTGACTAGGAGCAGCTAGGGCGCTACTATGTATAGCATCAAAATCTACATTTAAATCACTAAGAAGGCTTGACACAACCTGAGACGCTGCTCTAAGGTCTCACCAGGGTCTCTACCATGACTCAGACATCACCGGGTCCTCTACAACATGATCTCAGCATCACACAGCAGGTCTCTAACATTATCTCACGCACCCAGAGTCTCTACACAGGACCTCAATATGACCTCAGCATCACCAGTCTCTACACATATCTCAGCATCACCAGGTCCCTCTACACATGACTCCATCACCAGGGTCTCTACACATGAACTCAGCATCACCGGTCTCTACCATGATCTCTGCATCACCTCTACACATGAACCCGCATCTCCAGGGGCTCACACAGATCTCACATCACCAGGTCCTCTACACATGAACCAGCATCACCAGGGTCTCTACACATGACCTCAGCCTCACCAGGCTCTACCCCTTATCTCCCATCGAGAACATTGTTGTGGTGTCACAGAGTTTACTAAAAGAAAGGTTCCATGTCCTTTTGGTTTTCCTGTCCCGTCCATCTTGCCAGTCAAAAATGTCGAGAGAGGAGTAAAGATGAGAGCTCCTACACGCTCAGTTCATATAAACGCAGAGAAGTGTGTTGTTTTGTCACTGACCTTGTAGTTGAAAAAGGACCCTCATAAAGATGTATTTCCCCTATGTAGGTCCGTTCATTGGCATTCAGAGATTGATTCTTTTTACGTGACAGATGCGCGAGCGGAAACACACAAGACTACAACTGTCATCGGAGTGGAAATGTCGGTGAGTGTGTATCTGATGATCAGGTGTGTGAGATGTGTTTGAGGTTTATCTGATAGCAGAAGTGTAGATGTTTGTGAGTGAGTATCTATGATCAGTGTGTAGATGTGTGTGAGTGTGTATCTGAGTGATGCAGGTAGCACCTTGTACGCAGCACCTCGGCCACAGTGTTGAATGTGTGTGAATGGTGAATGGTTCCTGTAATATGTAGAGGTCTTTGAGATTGTTAAGACTACAAAAATATATACCATTTCTGCCGGTTATGAAGTTTGTGTGTGTGTCCCGCTGGGCTCACACTGATGAGCCATGATAAAGAATACAGCACGCTGGGGGTTGATGATAACTGCAGTGCAGAGATGCGTGTGCAATTAACAGCAATCGCCACGGATTAGTTCTGAAACTGTTCAAATATTCTTTCTTCTGTTAATTACACTCCAAATATGTTTTGCCTTTGGTATTATCTCTGCGATAAAAGCAAAGACCGCTCTTAAATGGCTTGCTGCAGAGAAACAATAAAAAGATAGATTCAGGCTCTTTTTGCACTTTGTTTCAATGTTACCACTGCAGAGACAAAAGCTGCTTCTATTAAAAGAGATACGGAACAGTGGGATCCCTCATTGGCTGCTCCTGCTGCTTGTACAGTGTACAAGCAGCAGTGTAGTTGAGTACTATTTTAATGTATTGGTAGGAGCAGAGAAAATATAATGACTACCAGTTTCCCCATTTGTCAAATGTAATTTTATTTCAAATGTTAAACATACTAACCATGACTTTTTTGACGTCGATGTAACTTATATCGTAATACTCTATTATGACTTTTTTACGAGATGTTATAATGACTTATTTATGACTTTGTGTCCAAAAAAGAGTCTTCTGACTCAAGAATTTGTGTCAAAAATCATGAAAATTTCATATCTAGTATGATTGAAAAAATCATAAAATAGTCAAGTACGAAGGGATAAAAAGTCATATGTAAAGTACGTCCAAAAAGTCGATAAAAAGTTGTAGTAATAGAATTGTCAAAAGATCCCTACAAAAGTCATTTTATAATAAGACATATTTCACACATTTAGTATGTCTATCATAGTATATGTGCTGTGAGTTTGACGAATGACCGATGTGATTCAAACCCTCCCCAAGGTTCCTGTACTTTCAGAAGTAGACCTTCCGATCTGGGACCTTTTGTACAAAGCCCCCCGGAAAATGTCCCCAGAACTACCCATTGTGTTTGTGGTCCCTTGTGTCCTACCTGCTGGGAGCGGCTCCTCAGCCACTCCCAGCTGCGAGGGTTTTTCTGGTAGTAGAGATCCTCTCCCACCGTGGCAACGGAATCTTATCTGAGGACAAGTGCCCCGATATGGAGCGCGATCCTGAAGTGGTACACTTTCCCCTCATTCCGGGCTGTAAAGCAGGACAAAGAGCAAAATATTGGGGGTCACATGAGTTAGCAACTAATTGTTCTTGCAAACCTCGGCTTTTCGCATGTGTTCTCAAATTAATTAATTATAAGATGTTTTGGCATGTGTTTTTTTTTGTTGCCTCCTGTCGGCCACCGTACAAAGCTGACCTATGACACTGAGATGAATCTCTGAAGGCAACTGTCCAACTCACCAGCATTACATAAGTTACAATCAGATAGTGACTGCAACAGCGCAGAATAACATGAGTTTGGTCCTCACAGGAAAGCATTAACTATATTATCATAGACTCAGAGAACCAAGACATGGGGGTGAGGAATGTGTGTAATTGTGTCATAAACAGAGTAATTGAAGTTTGTTCTGTATGCACCACATCATACAAGTATGAGTACTCATGATGTTTCAGATGACTATCAGAGGAATTGAGCATATAACTTTTCTGCCAGTAACATTTCTCTGCCTGGACCTATAGCGCCTTGAAGAAGGGGGAGGTAGAAAAGGAAGGATTCGATAGAAGAAGGAAGTGGACGAGGGATGAGAGGGAAATATCAGACGTAGAAGATGGTGTGCCAGAGGGTGACAAGAAAAAAGGGGACGAGTTAGAGAAAGAGAGAAAGGACCTGGAGTGATGCTGAGGAGAAGAGAAATAACAATGGCTTTAAAGTCCCAAGTCTCAGGAGCGACATAAAAGATTGGCCGTGGCTTAGCTTCCAAATGTAGGTCAACGCAACGCAGACAAGACACTAAAACGCTACTGTCTACAAAACCTTTTTAAGAAAAAGCTTAAATTTAATTACGAAAACAAAACAAAATCATTACAATGTGATCTGCCAGCTACTCAGCTGCCATGTTCTGGGCTGTTTTTTTCCAAATATGCAAGCAAGGATTGCATTGGCTAAAGGAGTTTACAACATTTGGAGATTTCGTTTTAAAAGTTGATACAAACAATCAATTTCATGTTTATGTCTTATATAGATGTTTGCTGTGATGGAGGCACCTAAACATCTATATCAGTTAGTGGATGCTACATTTAGAATATTTTAACCACTTAACCTTGCTGTGGGATAGCCCTTCATGACGGAGAAACACCTACTAGTAGCTAACCACGACTATACTCATACACCACACTTTAAAATATCTGAACTATCCCTTGAAGACACAGCTGGAGACAGTTGGTGATTAGCTAGCTTAGCATTAAGTTTCATCAGGAAACAACACTAGCTGGCCCCTCCTATGTTCAAATCTCCTCCCAACACCTAAAAGAACGTACACCAAACAAAACTCAGTGTCAATTATATTT